>NC_067400.1:487374056-487390049 GCF_016432865.1 Antechinus flavipes
TCCCATCCTTAATAAATATTTGTTTCCTTAATTCCTATTATGTGTGTTTCCTCCTAACTACATGGTAACTTGAATTATGGAAAAAAACAACTGATTAGGAAACAAGAAAACCAGGTTCAAATACCTCCTCTGACATTGAGTAGCCACATATCCCTCATCACATCCCACTCTACACTTTATTTCCTCATCTTTAAATTAGGGATAGCATACATGTACTGTGAGGGTCATTGTAAGGAAAGCACTTAGTCAACAAGTCAACAGTGAGCTAAATGCACAAAGGAACTGTATCTTATTCATCAATGTTTATCTCCTGGGACCTAGTACAGCACTCTGCACAGAGGAAGAAGATATTTAATTACATTTATTGATTTGAATCAACTTGTCCTAGGCTAAGCATATGCTCACTGGGGAAGGAGCAGGGAGGAAGTTCTGTGTGATTGTCCAGCTGGTTGCCCTCCCCTAGAGATAATATTAGAAATGGACACATTTAAGAAAATAAATTGTACAGCACTAGCAAAAACTTCAAGTGACTACATATTATTCTGAGTCATCATGCTCATACCCACACATCTTCTCAATGAACTAAAATTTGTGACAGTTCTGTTGTTAAATATAATAACCTATAGTTCCATGCTTCTACTTCCTAGATAACAAGAAAAAGCTGGAAAATGGGTTAGAGCATATTTGAACACCCTAGCAAAGAATCAAGACTCTATTGAGAGTTGTCCCATCTTTCCCATAACTTATACTATCAGAGGGCAATTAGCATGAAGTATCCACCCCCTTAATTTCACCCACCTCCTAATTTTTTTCAACTTGTCACAAAAATGGCCTCTGCCAATAAATAGATTATCCTTGGTACATCTGAATTACATTTGCTGTTTAAAGACATTTTCTCTCCAGAGTTGAAATAGCACAGTCCTTCATTATTTCTGTGAGGGAGATAAGCATGAAGAGAAGGAATTTAGCTTCACTTAGAAGCTGTGTAACCCTGGGCAAATCACTTAACTGCTCTGTGGCTCAGCCTCAATAGCCTCTAAGACCCTTAAATCCATAATACTATGATGTTGTGATGATCTGAGGCAAAGTTTATTTATAGATGAGTAGTAAATAATCTCTTCCTCCCAAATACCAGGAAGCTGAGTTTAATGATCTTCAAGCATCTTTTATTAGTTTACAAAATGAAACACATTGAAAGTTGGGTTGGACCTAACAGCACTCATTTCAACTCAATTGAGAAGATATTTATTAAGAAACTATTACATTAAAAGCCACTAGTTAGTTCAATGGTCAGAAGGCCTGGCCTGGAGTCAGGAAAACCTGACTTAAAATCCAGTTTCAGACATTAACTAGTTTTGTGACCTTGGTAAGTCATGTAACCCTGTTTGCCTCAGTTTCCTTATCTGTAAAATAAGCAGGAGAAGAAAATAACAAACCACTACGGTATTTTTGCCAAGAAAATTCCAAATGGGATCATAAAAAACCACATACAACTGAAAAAGACTGAACAACACAGTAAAGGCCCTATTACTAAGAGTCAGGGATAAACGAATGGAAATAGTAAATAGTCCCTATCTTCAAGGAGCTTAAGGGCATATGGAGTATATGGAATATTCAGGGAAGACTAGAATCTCTGGTTAGAGGACTTGCCAAGCCCTTTTTTAGGGCTGCTTACCTTGAGTATCTACCTGTCATACAACATTCACTTCCTCAAGTATTCATTAATTAAGTGCTTACTACATCTAACATAAAGAGCTGGAATAAATCACAATAGCATCCTAACTAAATTCCCTCCAGACTTCTCATTTAATTTCAACTGGAACCATCATAGATAAGCAGCTATTCCTACCAATCAATTCACTATCCCAGCATTCCACAGTTACCATTGCAAACATTCTTTTCTTTGGTCAAGCATAGCAGAGCACTACAACTCCTACACTTTCAGCTGAGAACTTGGTTTCAAATTCATTGAAAAAAAAATGAAGTTATTGACCATTCTTTCTCATTTTCATCATCTCTGGTAGATTTCTATCACTATCATCCCCACTTTCTCTTACCTTAAACCTGAGAAACCATGGAATTTGAGGAGAATATGGAACCACATCTCACTGTTCCTGAGTGGTTTAAAAGAGAAATGAGAATTATGAGAGCAAAATTTATGTCCTACACAATAAAAATATGAGCAGAAGAGAAATTGAAATTAGCATTAACAGACTTTTCCTTAAATTGATAAAAAAAAAAATTTATCAAATGGTCAAAGAATATGAACAGACAATTCTCAGACAAAGAAATTGATACTATTTATAGACATATGAAAATATGCTCCAAATCATTATTAATCAGAGAAATGCAAATTAAGACAACTCAGATACCACTAGACACCTGTCAGATTGGCTAGAATGACAGGGAAAGATAATACGGAATGTTGGAGGGTATGTGGGAAAACAGGGACACTGATACATTGTTGATGGAATTGTGAACACATCCAGCCATTCTGGAGAACAATTTGGAACTATGCTCAAAAAGTTATCAAACCATAAAACAACTTTAGGGATAAATTAAAGATCTTTCCAGTAAGATCAGATGGGAAATAAGGATGTCTATTGTTATCAATATTATTATGTATTATATTGGTAATTGTAGCAATAAAAGAAGAAAAAGAAATAAAAGGAATCAGAATAGGGAATGAGATAATAAAACTATCTCTTTTTGTAGACAAGATGATCATATAGTTGGAAAATCCCAAAGTTTCCACTAAAAAGTTCGTTGACACAATAATTTTAGCAAAATAGCAAGATAAAAAGTAACTCCATGTAAATCATTATTATTTCTATATGTCAGAAACAAAACTCTGCAAGAAGAGATTCTAAAAGTTCCCTCTTTAAAATTTAGTCTAGCTATTATAAAATATCTGGGAGTATATCCAGGAACTATATAAACAAAAGTATCAAATCATTTATACAAATGAAATCAAATGTAAATATTTAGAGAAATAGTCATTGTTTATGGGTAGACAGGGCCAATATAATAAAAATGTCAATTTTACCCAAACTTACATATGTATGTATATACATGTATGCATGTGTATACACACATATATGTATGTGTGTATGTATATACATATATATATTTAACAACATCCCAAATAAATTTCCCTCCAAAATTTTAGTAAATTAGAAAAAAATGACAAAATTCATCTGCAAACACAAAAAAGTTAATAATATTAGAAAAAAATAATTTTAAAAATGTAAAGAAAGGAAGTTGAGCAGTACCAAATCTTAAATGATTATCATAAAGCAGTAAATATCAAAACCATCTGGTATTGGCTAAGAAATAGAAAGATAGATCAATGGAATAGGATGATTATATAAGCTACAGGAACAAATAAACATAATAACCTTGTATTTAATAACTGTAAAGACTTATGATTTTTGGAATAAGAATTCATTATTTGGGGAAAAAATTGTTGGGAAAACTGGAAAGCAGAATAGCAGAATTTAAGCATACACCAATATCTTATAGTCAAAATGGATATATGACCTAGATATGAAGAGATTTTACAAGAAAATTAGAAGAATATGAAACATGTTATTTATCAGACTTATGAAAAAATAGGAAATAGAAAGTAAAGTTAAGTATAAAGTGGATCATTTTAATTATGTTGAATTAAAAAGAATTTGTACAAATAAAAGAAATATAGCCAAGATTAGAAGGAAAAAAAAATTGGGAGGGGGGAATTTTTGTACACAGTTTATCACATGTCTCATCTAAAATATGTAAAAAATTTTGTCAAATCTATAAATATATAAGTCATTCCTCAGTTGATAAATGTTTAGAGGATATGAATAGACAATTTTTCAATGAAGAAATCAAAATAATATAGTCATATAAAAATGTTCTAAATCATTAGTGATTAGAGAAATGCAAATTAAAACAACCTTGAGACAGGATTTCACATCTATCAGATTGTTTAAAATGATAAAAGAGAAAAGTGACAGATGTTGGAGGGGATGTGGAAAAATTGGGATACTAATTCCTTGTTTATGGAATTGTGATCTGATACAACCATTTTGAAGAGCAAACTGGAATTATGCCAGAGATATTAAATTGCCTATACTCTTTAACCCACCAATACCCGTAGTTGGACTATTTCCAAAAATAAATAGGAGGGAAAGGAAAAGAATATATATGTTCTAAAAATATTTATAGTAACTCTCTTGGTGATGGCAAAAAACTGGAAATTGCAGAGATGCCCAACAATTGGGTAATGGATGAACAAGTTTCAGTATATAGATATTGATGGAATACTACTGTGCTATAACAAATAATGAGCTTAGTGATTTTAGAAAAACATGGCAAGACTTGCATGAAATAATAAAGAATGAAATGAACAGAACCAAGAAAAGATTGTATATAGCAATAGCAATATTGTTTTAAATAGCATTTTGAGCTTATTTTTTATTTTTTATTATATATTATAGAACATTTTATATTTTGACAACTATATACACTCAAATTAGCTACAAAGGACATAGAAAGAAACATGCCATCAGCATCCAGAAAAAAGAACTGATAAATAAAAGTATTATAGATTAATTTTACATATGTGTGCCTATTTGTGTCTAATGGTGAGGGGAGAAGAGGTAAGGGGAAAAATGTATTTGATAATTTTGCATATTTGAAAGGAATAGCAAGTTGTACATAATAGATTTACAATTTCATGTGAAATCAGCTTTTTAAAATTAAACTGTGCTATGAAAATGCTTCTTATATTCCACAAATTAAAAATTAAAAAGACTATAAGGCAATAAAAATAGAAATTGGTTCAGAGACCACAAACAAAAGTTATAGACTCAAGTGGAGACTTAACAATATCTTAAATAATGAGCAAGCCAAAGAACAAATAATAGAAACAACTAATAACTATGTAAAAGAAAATTATAGTAAGGAAACAACATATCAAAATTTCTGGGATGCAGCAGTCCTCAGGGGAAATCATATTCTTGCAAATCATACAGTAACAAAATTGAAATAGAGAAAAAAAATTAATAAACTGAGTATGCATTTTTAAAATTTGAAAATAAATAAATCTAAAATAAGCATGAAAGAGAAAAATAAATTTGAGAGGGAAAAAGGTAAATTTGAAATAGAAATTATAACTAAAATTAAAGCTGGTTCTTTGAAAAGACAAATAAAATTGATCAACCTTAGCTAATATAATTAAAAAGGATTAAGTACAAAATCAAATCAATAAAATAGAAAAGGAGTAAGGTGAAATCATAGCAAAACCAGAAGAAATAAAAAGAATAATGAGAATACATTCTGCACAGTTAAATGCTAACAAAACTGAGAATACAAAAGAAATAGAGGAATACCTTCAAAAGTATAAAATACCTATATTATCAGCAGATCATTTAGAAATCTTAAATAACTCAATCTCAGAAAAAAATATACAGAACAAGTTGTAAAGGAATTACCAAAGTGGGGGAGGGGAGGGACTGGGGAGAGAACCCCTCCTGGACCTCCTGGACCTGATGAAATTCACAGGAGAATTCTAGCAAATTTCTGAAAAACAATAAGTATCCGTACTTCACAAATCATTCTCAAAAATTCAGAAAGAATCCAAGTAGAACCCCCTTTTTATACAAATATAGTATTTGGAGATACCTAAACTAGGGAAAGAGAAAACTTGGAAGGAATATTATAAACTAATATCATTAATGAATATTACCTGAAAAATTTTAAACAAAATCTTGTCAGAGTACAGGATGTATCCAAGAAATCATTAATTATGAACAAGTAGAAATTATACCAGAGATGCAAGGATGATTCAATATTAGGAAAACAAAGAACATAATCATTAAAAACTAAAACATCCAAAACCACATGATTATCTCAAAAGGTACAGATTAAAGTCTTTGAGAAAGCACCAAGTGAGAGACTTCATTACTAGACTTATACGCCAAGGAAGCCAAAAATAAAAAAAAAGGTCTATATATACTTCAATATAACTTATAGTTATAAATAGCAGTTTTAATAACTAAAAACGGGAGATAAAATAGATGTCCATCAGTTGGGAAATGGATAAACAAATTGTGAAAGATAAATGTGGTGGAATATTACTGTGCTGCCAAAAAAAAAAAACATTGAGCTGTGTGATGAATACAGAGAAGCATAGAAAGATATACATGAACTGAGGCAGAATAAAGTAAGCAGAGGCAAGAAAACAATACACACATTAATTTCAACAAAGTTAATAGAAAGATCAATTGTACAAAAAAAAATTAAAACTATCTAATGAAATTATAAAGATCAAGTGGGATTGAAAGAGATATGAAAAAATATCTTCAACCTATCCCTTCATATTGGTGGAAATATGTCCACCAGTCACAGGACATCAATGAAGTAGCAACATGAAGTCTGACCTAGTTTCTAATTCTTGGATTCCTATGGCTCACTCCTCCAGCTTTTTGTTAGCATGGTATCTTACCAGATGCAGCAAAGTAAGGAGTCACTAAAAGAAGTCAAAAGAACAACAAGACAAAGAGAGAGGGAATCAATAATACCAGGAGAGTTATTTGAAGGCCTTTACAAGCAATCAGAGTTTTCTCTTTAAAACGTGATTCGATTGGAACCAATTACAAAACGTCTGTAAGACACTTCTCTTACACATCAGTGCAGTTCTTCAGGATGTCATGGCCCCAGTTTCTCAATTTAAAGGGATGCCATCCCAGGCCTTTTGTGCAAACATTTGGATGCCATTGCATACAGACCTGAAACTAAGCTTTAGAGAAATTAAGTGATTCACCATATACTAGCAAATGTCTGAGGAGAATTCAATTTCAAGGTTTCCTGACTCAAATCCAGTCTTCTATCTGTTTCATCAAGTGTATAATAAAAAAAATGGTTGATTGATCAAATTGCTTAATTTCTTTGAAATTATTTACCTTTTGCTGTTCCAGATGAATACTATTACTTTTCCTAGTTCTAGAAAGTAACCATACAATAGCTTCATTGATCTAGAAAAAAATATATATTTAAATAGTAGATAGCATTCATGAATTAGTACCTCCCAAATTATTCATACTACCTTTTTTTTTTTAACTTTTGAAAGGTAATTGAGGCTAAGTGACTTGCCCAGAGTCCCCAGGCTAATAAGTACTACCCTTCTGAGGCCAGATTTCAACTCAAGTTTCCCTGTCTTCCGGGGCAATGCTCTATTCACTGCACCATCTAGCTGCCTCAACTACTACTTTATTTTTATAAAGAATAGTTTATAGTTATAACTATAAAAATCTTTTCTGTCTCTTAATCAATGATCTCTCAAATAACTTTTAAATTCTGTATTTACTCTGTACTTTTTCCTTTTATTTCTTTATGGTTGTTTTGTTGGCAATTTTTCAAAAGAGCTGATCATTTATGTGCATTTATTTTATGTTCATTTACTTTAATGAAATTACTGTTTTAATTAATTTTAATTGAATATCTAGAGTTATTTAAATTAACCCTTATATTATCTGCAAAAAGCAATAATTTTATTTTTTTCTGCATGTGCAATTTTCTTTTACCTCATTTTTCTTTGTCTTACTACTAGGACAAGCATTTTTGTAAGTATTTCAAATGAGAGCAATAATAATGAACATTCTTCCTTGACCTCTGATCTTATTTAAATGAGTTCCAGCATTCCTGTATTACATCTAATACTGGTTCTTGGGTTTTGATAGAAATTACTATATTAATCATAGCTAATAATAGCTACCAGTTATATGGCACTTTAACCTTTACTAAATACTTAACAATTATTATTTCATTTATTACTCACAGAAATCCTGGAAGGTAAATGCAGTTATTATCCCCATTTTTCAAGTGAGAAAACTGAGGCAGAGAGATAAGTGACTTGCCCACTAAATGTCTGGGGTCAGATTTGAACTCAGATCTTATTGACTGTCTCTAACACTCCAGCTAATGTGTAAATATGTTTTATGTGACTTCAAATGTATGATGGATATTATATTTCTTGCCTTCTCAATGAGTTCTTGCCTTAAACAAATTTCAGTGGATTTCTTGTCTTCAACAATCTTTTCAATACTTTCACACCTTCATACCAATGTAGTAATGATGATGTGGATGATGTTGAACATTGCATATCCAGTCTTTCCAACTGCTGGATATTTTGGTCAAACCTGATTTCTGCCACAACCTGAATGTGTACTGAGTATTCTCCTTCACATAATTAGAATAAATTACAGTATTCAGGCCCCAAAATAAATAATCTATTTTTGTTGCTTCTGGCTTTTGTTTCTGTTTGTTTTTTGTCAAGAAGAATTCTCTTTTGGTTGAAAAGTATAGAATGAAAAGGGTTAAGAAATGAAAATACAAGATAAACAGGAAGTTAGATGAAAAATAATATGCTACCTTTAATAAGTTTGGATGTTCTAGCCAAAGCAAAGTAGCTCCTTTGTAATTTATGCTCACTGAAAGAACTTCCAGATGACATTGTTGAAACTCTTCATTTAATGAGGCTGAAATCAATCAATAAATATATGTTAAGCACTTATTATGTGACAGACTATACCAAGCATTGATATTACAAAAAGAGATGAAAAACAGTTCCTCTCCTCAAGGAACTTGAAATCTAATGAGAGACCTAACATACAAACAAACATTTAGAAAGAAAACCAAATACAGAATAAATAGGAAATAATTAAAAAATAGAAAGCACTGGAATGAAAAGGCGTTGGGGAAGAAGGATTCCTGAAGAAGGTAGGTTTTTAGCTGGGATGCAAAGGAAGCCAGAGAGATCAGTAGTCAAAGCAGAAGAAGGAAAACATTCTGGGCAAGAGGGAGAACATTCTGGGCAGGAGGAAGAGCCAGAGAAAGTGCCAGCAGATAGATGGAGTGTTTTGTTTGGGAAACAGCCAGAAGGGTGATGAATACATGAATGCAATCTTTTCAACCTGAGGAATCTCAGGTTTTCAAAATGTGACTGGCTCAACCTGGAAGAAAAGAGAAGCAGCTGGAAATTAGTCAGCTGCCTCTCAACTGAAGTGTCTCAGTTGTCCATCTCCAGCAGGAGACTTAACATAATAGAAGCAACATTAATCAGGAGAGAATTAAGTACAGATTCAGCTATAGCTCACAGATGTGGGGTGATTTAAGCAGGATTCACTATTTCCCCCAACACAGCTTTTGAATATATGAATACATTTACATGTGAATCGTCAGATATTATGCTTTTTGGTATTGTAGTCATTTTAAAATGTCTTCAAATCTACATGCTATAAGAATAGCCTTAATTACAGCTATGTGTCTTCACTTATTTGTTTTTTTGAATGCAGAATGGGAGGCTGGGTTGGAATCTGAAAGATTTAGAAGGTATCAGAGAGTTAGTTTACCCATTAGTGGGGTGTAAGGACTGGGAGGCAGGAAATCAGGCCTCTATTTGTCCAATGGGCCAGGTTAAATTATTGCTTTCTTAAGAAGGTCTGTGCTACAAGACAAGTGGGGAAAGTGAATAAGGAAATAAAATGATTGCTTTCTAGCTCAAAAACAATTCTGAACAACCCATTTTGCAATGCTTAACAAATCTCAGACACCAAACATATAGACTCAAGTGGAGAAAGAGATTGAACAGCTAGCCAGCGATAAGAACTTGGGTCCCTGGAGAGAGGAGTTGCCTCTACATGGGCCCTTTTGACAATTAAATAGCTGTCTTAGGAGTCATGATTATGGAGGAACCCATATCAGTTGGTGACACAGACCAACTGGGAACTAGAGACAGATACAGACACCAATGGATCTGGAGGCAAGCCAATGCAATCTAGTATCCCCACAGGAGAAGAAGAACTGGCATCAGATAGAGAAACTGAACAATGAGGATTCAGCTCTGGAAGCTATCACTATCCACATACACAAAAGGGAGGAAGGATTAGCATGAGGAGAAACTACCATTTCTATGCTTTTGCTGGTATTTTGAGTTATATGTACTGTATGGTTCCTTAGTTCCTTAGAAATCATAGTAAGCTCCTTCCTCTTGATCACCTATTTAGAGTAAGTCTGGAAAACTATATAAGTAAGACCAGGGCTATGCTGAAGTCAGAAACTAGGTTAGGGAGAATCAAATGCTAAATTTTCAATGTGAGCAATTATAGCTCCAAAATCAGCTAATGATGCAGATCAGGGTTTGGCTTCTTGTTTTGTTGATTGTCTAGACTTAAGAAAGTGATGGAGAAAATCGTAACCTAATTGTAATTAGGTTAAACATTTACCAATATATCCCTGGAAAGGACTATTGGCAAGGAGGTGTTCACCAAAGAGAAGATTTGCTTAATAATCTAGCAAACCTGAGTGCTATGCCCCAGCAAGGAGGCTCCACAAAGGGATATGCTGTAAGAAGAGGATGGAATAGGGGAGAGGGGAGGTAGAGAGTTGTCTAGATTTATGAGAGATTGAAGCACAGAAAAGAGAGAAAGAAAGTTGAATTGTTTATGGATTCAGGGAAAAATACTAAGTACTGTTTGATGAGATAAAAAAAAAATCTGTCTTTTATTCTTTGGCTTCTTTATGTTTTGATTTTGTTGAGTCCCAAACATGCCAAGTTCTGATATTCCCAAGGGAATCCCTGGGTAGGTATATTAAAAAAAAAAAAAATACAACTCTAGGAGAAACTCAGGTGAGGACTCAAATCATACAGATTAATAGAAAAATGAAATCCCCCCTCAAACTGAATCAATTCATGCAATGTCATATGTTTGATGATGAACCACAGGTTTCAATACCAAAGATATACATCTGGAAAAATAGAAAAAGTGGCAAATTTAGAATCAAGAAGAATAAAAGATACAGATATTCAATGATAGTTTTGAGCTAGACATAACACAATTTTGAGTCTCAAAACAGCTAAAACAAGGGAAAACAGCAATTCATTAAGAAAATATTTTTACAATCAAAAAGGTTTTAATAACTATCAAACCATGGGCCAATTTTCTTATTTTTGAGCATTATTTAGTTTATTTTCTTATTTATGTGTTTAATAAATAAGTTGCTTATTAATTTATTAACATTATAATAATATTGATAAGTTATTTATTAATAAATGAGTAGCTCGGTGTCACACATTTAGTAAGTATTACGTATCAGGCCAGATTTGACTTCAGGTCCTCCTTACTCCAGAGCTGGTGCTCCATCCACTGTACTATCTAGCTGCCCCCTTGAGCATCATTTACATACCTACAAAGAACTTCTTTGATGAGGATACAGACTTTCACAAACAACATCCTATAGCAAACTAATAGGAGTCACTATATTATTATAGAAAAAACAATGGTTGCAGAAGACCCATAGTTAGGTTAAAATCTCACAATGATACTACCTTTAGGACCTAAAAGAAACCACTTAAAATCCCTCAGCCTCAGTTTCCTCATCTTCATAGCACTATTGCTATGATCTTGTAAATTTTATAGTTAATCAGACCTAAAAGACCCAGAAAATACAAGATCTCCCTATACTTATTGTTTAGTGAGTGTAAGCAAACATTTGGTTTAGTAAAGCAAAATCCTGTCTTAAAAACTACTTCTAAAACTGCATTCATTAAATTAATGTAAGATTTCTTGAGAGAGGCAACAAAAGTAACTTTATTCATTTAACCTCAGATTGTTAATATTAAGTGAAGTATAAAAGAAGGATACATATGTTTGTCAGAGTTGTTTGCCATCATCACGAAAGATACAATGGGCTGATACAAAATGAAAGAAGGATTCCTCACAAATGGTCAGGCTCTTCAAATGTCCCTAATTGCAGATGACATAATACTGATGATAATCAGCTTTAGCATGTTACAGTTTCCTAAATGAGGTCCAAAATCATTCAGGAGAGGGGACTAGAAAAGAGGGCAAAGTGGGAGTAATCATACTTCTTCATAACTACTCTATCAAGGATCTAAGAAAAGCCTCAAACTAAATGGCAATTGGAAAATCTAAGGAGAAAACAATTAAAAAACAAGGAAAAAACAACTAAAGGAAAAACAATTAATTTCCTTTCTAATGCAAGAACACAAAGTAGAACCACAGGGTAGTAACCAAGGCTGGAATTATGAAGCAAAGGTAAGCTGAGACTCAACATCTGGGCTCCACAAAGGGCAACAAATGTTCTTGCTCTGATCTCTGATCAAGTCATTTGGATAGTCTCAGCCCTGAGCTCAGAATAGCAATGTGGTTATGTCTACTCCAGAATGGGATTGAAGATTTGAACAGAATTTTAGAAAGGTTAGTTATAACTCTTTGGTGATTATTGAAGGGGACCAGAAAGGAATATATATGTTATTTTCTTGTGCAATTGTTTCAGGCACGCTGACTGACCATATTTTGGAGCATTTCTCTCTCTCTCTTTCTCTCTCTCTCTCTCTCTCTCTCTCTCTCTCTCTCTCTCTCTCTCTCTCTCTCTCTCTCTCTCTCTCTCTCTCTTTCTCTCTCTCTCTCTCTCACCCAGGGTCACACAGCTAGAAGGTGTTAAGTGTCTGAGTCAAATTTGAACTCAGGGCTGGTACCCTTTCCACTGAACCATCTAGCTGCCCTCAGGGGTTTTTCTTGGCAAAGACAAAGGAGGGGTTTGCCCCTCCTTCTCCAGCTCATGTTTACAGATTAAGAACAGAAGCAAACAGGGTAAAATGATTTGCCCAGGGTCACACAGAGCTAAACGTTTAATGCCAAATTTAAACACATGAAGAAGTATCATTCTGATTTCAGTCCTGAAATGAGAGAGCTTATCTGGGCATGAACCTGGAAAAACCAGTGGTATATAGGAATCAAGCTAGGTTGTGAGCTTAATTTCTTCCCTGTTCTCCAAAGGCTCAGTTGGTATAGGGAAATGTTGAGGGAAATATTTTAAAGTTTCTTCTTCCTATAGTTGTAAAATAAGTATCTCTTTGTTAAAACTATCCAGTGTTAAGTAGTTAAATAGAACTGGGGGTGATATCCCAAACCTCTCGGGATACTTGAGAAATATAATAGAAGAAGATATGGCAGCTTTAGCTCCAAGATGGTATAATGAGAGGTCCCTCATGACATACTCATTACAGATGAATAGTTATGAAATATATAAAATATCCATATTAACAGAATTCAGAAAATGAAATTGAATAATTCATAAATGAACCCTCAAGGGAAAAAAGCCAGGACCAGATGGATTTATAAATACTTTCAAACATTTAAAGAACAATTCATTCCAATATTATACAAAATGCTTGCAAAAATAGGAAAAAAAGGGATCCTACAAAATTTCCTTTATGATTCATATATGGTTTCGATACCAAAACCAGGAAGACTTGAAATAAGGAAAGAAAACTATAGGCCAATATCCCAATGAACATGAATACAAAGGATTTTAATATATCACAAAAATTATACAATGTGATCAGACTGGATTAATGTAAAAAAAAATGCAGGGTTAATTCAATATCAGAGAAACTTTAAAATTGCCTATATTAACAACAAGACAACCAGAGAAATATTTGTTACCTATGGACTCTCCAGAAATATTTTGGGTTCTTCGGGGAGATGAAATAAAAGGTTTATGGTCCTTTTACTTTCAACAATGCCTATTTTTAACTTTCTCCATTATAGATTTGTCTGCCAATAATATCGACCTATTGTATATCTCCTCCCCCATTCCCAGTCCTCATTCATAGACTAATCTGGCAGTGATGACAATTCCAGATGGTATCTTCAATCTGTTGAAACAACGATGAAGATGAGATCCCATAAGTTCTGGACCCTTTGCAAAGGTTCCTCAGTAATGGGAGCCAGATCCTGAGGTCACTGGTTATATCAATCTCTTTAGGACTTTTAAATATTCAGGTGCCAGGTCTTTAGTGTTATAGAAAATTCAGCTTTGGAGTTGAAGCTAGTCCTGCTGTTTCAAACCAGTAGCCTTTTGAAATATATTGGAATGTAGTGAAACTACTCTCTTTGCCCTGAACTACAAGGTTCCCCATCTGTCTCTCTGGTGGGCTCCTATACTAGAATGTCTACTTCCTGGAACCCTTGTTTTCATTAAACTTTCAACTCAAATACCACCTTCCCAAGTGCTAATGCCCTCCTTCCCATAAGCACTTCATGTACATTTTGTATGTATTCATATAATTCCTTCTCTTCTAGGCCTTATTTATGGCCCATTTAGAATATTTATTCAAACTACATATAGGTACTAAGTGACCCACTTCTATGTCCTTTTAATTATATATCATAGTCAATTCCATAGTTTGGTGTGAGAGAGAGAGAAAGAGAGAGAGAGAGAGAGAGAGAGAGAGAGAGAGAGAGAGAGTGTGTGTGTGTGTGTGTGTGTGTGTGTGTGTGTGTGTGTGTGTTGTCTGCTTGCTGTTTTCCTTGTGGGTTTGTCCTAGGATGTGATTTTTAATGATCTTTTTTCTTGGCTTCAAATCTTATCAGTTGTGGTAAACACAGGTACACCGTTATGTAACCACTTGAGAAGAGGCCTCCTCAGATTTTTGACCTGAGAAGTAATCTACTTAGAATCTAAAGACTTAAGATGTTGGAGAAACTGACAAACGATAGCTATAAATACAAATTGAGTATAAGGGAAACAAAATATGGACTAGGAAATGAACATCTATTAAGAGCTTACTTTGTTCTGGGCAGGGTGGTAACTAAGCACTGAGCATATCAAGACAAAAGTGAAATAGTCCCTATCTTCAGGGATTATATCCTAACAGAGAGCCAGAATTGGGGATAGAGAAGGAGGTAGGGCCAAGGTTGAAAGCTCCAGAGAGTTAGGGATGGAGCCAGAAGAGAAGTGAGCATGAATGGTCTGAATTCTTCATGAGATAATGATCCTAGGCAGGAACTCACCATTCAGAGGAGTGGCATAGAAGTTGGAGGCATTTTTAAGTTGAGAAGGCTGTTGTTGCTCTAGAGGGAGGGAAAATTGAAAAATCAAGAGGGGGGGAGGCAGGATAGAAGTAATTACAGATCCATCAAAATGGATCAAAATAAACAATTACTGATTATGACAAGTAACCTGAAATTTTTTGCCTAACTTTTTACAAAAGGCAGTTTTTCAAAGGGTTTAAATGTATACAATTTTAGGCTTAAGACTTAATTAAATCTTAACCTCTCTCTCTCTTTCTCTCTCTCTCTCTCTCTCTCTCACACACACACACACACACACACACACACACACACACACACACTATTCATATCATCTAGGATTTAGATATCCTAGACTTCCATCTTAACAGGAGAAATAGGATTATTTCTACTACAAAGAAATCAAAGTTGCTATAGTTATTTCTAGTCTCACAACCCTTACTATATTCCTTATCCTTGGAGCTGTCTTCCAGGCTCTTGTTGACGCTGTTTTCCACGTTCTCCAGCTTATGTGTTTTGACCTCTCCTCCTTGACTCTCGGTGCTGTCGCTGGCCAGCTGCTTGACAGCCTTCTTCTTCCCAGTCCCTTGGCTGGCCAGGGGGCCACTACCCTTTTCCCTAGGGGAGCCACTCCTGCCGCTGTACTCCCCGGACGTCCACCAGGCCTGAACACGGGAAGCTGGGGACGAGGATGACACAGGCGGCAGGTTGGCCAGGCACAGCATCCCCTGGACTGCCTCCAGTGTATTGGGGGACGCAGGAGCTTTACTGTGAAAGACAGAGAAGAATAACCAATGCCAGGGGCAAATCTCACAACCTTTTACACCATCTCTAGCTAGACACCCATTTTAATACATCATTGGACAGTTTACGCAAAAAGGCAATTACTTGGTTTTTCAAATGTTTGTTACAATTTATTCTTAAATTGTAACAAACATGGTTATTCCAATCTCCTTTTTCTCATTCTGTCTTCTAATTTTTTACATTTTGTAGATATCATTTACCGCCTCAGTTTGATTGGCGTGTGTGTGTGCGTGTGTGTGTGTGTGTAAATGCATGTGTATATGACAGAGTTTGAAACAATTATCCAGTTTCCCTATTTGCTGTGGAT
>NC_067400.1:487390549-487405549 GCF_016432865.1 Antechinus flavipes
TCTTTCAGCCTCATCTGTGCTACCCCAAAATAGATCACTGGAACTAGTCTAATACATGGTCATATATCAGAAAAACATTTATTTTTGTTTTGTATACATCATCAAGACTTGGTTGGTATGCTGTTTAGCTTTGCTGAACTACTGTTTCTTTTTTAAATTTTTTTGTTACAGGGAAGGGGTAACTCTTTGGATACAGAAGGATGAAAGGCTAATATGGAAATAAAAGTGATATTAAAATGGGAAATGCTCAATTAAAAAATTTTAAACTTTGCACTTTTCTTTGGGATGGGGAGGAGCCTTGCAAGGTGCTTCCACAATGTCCAATGTCAAAATTTAAAATAAACTATTCTCTTTCCAGGAAATCATTTATACTCTTCTAAGTAATACCTTCCCAGAACTGGGTCTGCAAGTCCAGGCTGTCTGACTGAGGGGAAGTTGTCTGTTTCAGTCAAAAAATTTCCCTTCTTTTCTTTGATTAAGGGAGCCCCATTAGGACTCGAATCTGGGAGATTTAGAATTGAATTAAAATTTCTACATATGGCAATAATACTAATGGTTCTGATGTTTGTTAATGCCTGATGCACAATAACAAATAAAACCATCCTGGGTTGAGTATTTGTGTTCAAAGAATAGATATGTTAAGTGGATTTATTTTTGAAAGTATTGAAGGATTCATCTCTATAGAACATTTAGCCTTTTACACAAAATTTCCCTTCCCCTATATCGCTGCCACAAATAGCAAGTCCCTTGGCACATCCATTTTCCAAGTTAAAAAAAAATACAATTCTTATCTTTATATAAAAATGTCAAAAGTGACAAAAAAAAAGCTACCAGTTTGGCTCCACGGAGCTATTTAGCTCAAGATCCATTTTTCATCGTGTGTCATGTAATAAACAGCCCCAGGAAGGAGCGAAGTTTTTCTCTTACTGGTGACGGACCCAAGAATACCTGAAGAGGTGAGCCAAGGGATACCTATCTTGTCCTAAGAGAATGGCACAGAGGGAGCGACCTTAAAGATGGCACTGCTACTTTCTAGAAAACTCATTCTTACTCCAACCCCCCATCCTCATTTCACTCCAACCTCAGCCCTCCAATGGCTCTGCTGGCAGCACAATCCCCTGAAACAGACAAAAGACATTTGATTTGCCTTTTAGGTGAGCCTCTGCTTGCTGTTAAATAAGGGTCAGGGATAGCCACATAATGAAGAAGAAAGAAGAGGGCAGCCCTCCTCTATTCATATCAACACCTTTTCCTTTACACTAGATGGAAGGAATTTTGTGTGGGTCTCATCTTTCTCAGGGTCATTCCATTCACCCTGAAATGTGAACACTCCTGAGGGAAATCTGCAAATGAGTATAAATTAAAGTTCTTTCAAAGAGCTGTCGTGTATCTCCTTGCACTCGACCCAGGGTTGAACAAGAAAGGTGGCAAAAGAGATAACAAAGCAGAATTTGCCTTAGCACTAGCATGGGTTTGATTTTAATCCCAGAAAAGAAATACACTACATATTCCACTCTATGTTCCGTCCCATAGAGGATTTGTTTTTGGCACTGGGCAGCTAATGAACATAAAATATCTTTACATCTTCTCTAGTAACACTGAAAAATTATAACCTAAAATAAAGAAGCGAGTATCCAAGAGACACACAAACAGTACTCAAGACAGGACCTAGTACTCATCCCTTAGGATGTTTACTAAACAGATGAAAAGGAATCTAGAAGTATTGAAATCATTAACCCAGAACAGCCAGTCTTCCCTACCCCCTACCCCTCCAGTACCACCAAATAACTTTTCTGAGATAGGGAGTTTCTTGTTATTCTGCATTTAAGGAGTTAAGCAAATTCCATTCTTTCCCAATAATATATTTACTGTGGTAGAGTATACCAGACTCACAGGCAGAATACCTACAGAGTTGGAGGTTTGGATCCTCCTTCCTATCCGTACAGCTTAGATAAATCATTTAACCTCACTAAATCTCTGTTCCTTCATTCATGTTATAGGGATAATAATATTTACACTATCTCAGGAGGCTGAAGTATGGAAAGAACCTTGTAAACGAGAAAGAACTAGAAAGTTCTGGATAAATCAGAACTATTCCTGTTGCTGGTTGAGCATTCATTCTGGACAGATAATCTCTGGAAACAGTAGATCAGCAAGGGAGATCTTTACAGACAGATTTCACATTGACATAGCACTTGGAAACCTGGACCAGGATGAAACTCTTCAGTTCATTTCAAGTTTGTCACATCCATTTTTCCTCATGGCAAAATTCAGACAACAAGCCAAAGGAAAAGTGACCTCTTCCAGGGAGTCAAATGAATAAGACCAATAAATGGTTTTATTTTCTATATGTAGCTTTGGCTGAGATGTTCACCTTGGACCCAGATGGATTTCACTTCTTGCTATCTGCGCAAAAGACCCAAAATAGATTCCTGTACTTTACTTTCCCAACTCTTGAGATTTCCATCTATTTGCCAAGCCACCTTCCTCTTCAGTGCCAAAGTGTCTGATCCTGGTTCAGCCACTCAAATGCCTTCCAGCCAGATTTCCTGAAGAACATATCCCTATATCTATCTGGCCATGAGAACTCGCTCTACTACTGTGATCATGCCTGCAAAGTAATTGTGAGCAATTAGTACCAGCAATGTTTTTGAAGGAAAAGTGGGAAAGGAGATAACATCTGTTCTGCTACACAGGAGAACCAGAGGCATTACAACTTCTGCCAGGAAATGCCATTATCTGGGAACAAAAATAGCCTGTAACACTTGTCCAATTTCTTACACTTTAGAGATATTCGCTTCATGTTTTGTGGTGTTACAAAAATGTTAGCTCTCTGGATACATACTTGTTAAAAATAGCTTAGCTCTCTTAACTAGCAGCCATTCCTGATCTGACACTTCTCCATTCCCACCCTTTCCCACACACCCATTCTGCCCCTTCCTTCAAGCAATGACTGTCAATCTTTACTAGAAGTTGTTTACTAATACTATAAATTACTTATGTTGGTGATCATTTTACCTAATGAAACCAAAATCTCCAAACCCCATTCACTACAGCACAACTGTCAAGGCCCCAGAGAGGTACCTCAGTGTCTGAGATGTTGCCATTCAGAGCCTCGATGTTTGGGTCCCTCCAGTCTTCCCCAAGTGAAGGGATGTAATTGTCCGTCAGAGCATCCCAAACTCTGAAAACAAAGAAAGCTTCTTGTTAGCAGACATCTGTGGCCTGGCTCCGCCTGGGGGAAGGAAGAACTCAGCTAGAGAAGGAGAGAGGATCCTCTGTGTGCCAGGCTGAGATCATCTGCCTTCCAGCATGCTTGCTCAAAACAACCTAGAAATCACATTAGAAGGCAAACATAGCAAGAAGGAACAATGCTAAAGGGCCCAGGACACACTGGTGCCAGGTCAGCTATTTAAGGATTGAAGTACCCAAAGGCAAGGCAATTTCTCATCATAAATCACTAACAATGAAAGCTACAGATAAATAGCAACTTATATTTGGACCTGAACATAAATCTATCCCTAAAGCAGGTGCGTGGTTCATATCCTGTGGCCCAACATGTTGACTTTTTGGTTTCCTTTCCTATTAGTGGGAAGAAGTTTGTAAAGAGCTGCAGGAAGATTTCCTGGATGAATGACCCTCTCTCACTGAGGTCGGGGACCTTCATACAGTTTGCATGGGTCCCGAGAGATCTACTATCTAATATGTCAAGAAAATTAACTGCCTCACAGAAGCCAAGCTGCATAATTGAGATTCCTCCAAGTTTTGGTTAATATTAATGGCTTGCCCCTAAGACACATAGGGATAATATGACCCTGCCCCTTTCTACAAATTAATATTGTTAAGCAGCAGGCCCTGTATACCTCACACAGGGTATCAATACATCACAAAAAGTACACAGCTAATAGATATAGTTATCTCTTCATGGTTTGTTTTAGCTGCACAGAAAGTGCGGGGTAAGGGAAGTTTCTCCACTTTTTGTATTTTGTTATGTTTTTGCTTTTGCTTTTTCTCTCCAGCATTTAGCAGTGCCTGTCCTATAAGAAATACTTAATAAACATTTGTTGGCTAATTTTTAAATTTCTTATTATACGGAAAGATTGTTTTTTGATAGTTCTTATTATCTAATACATCTAATCTGGAATATAGCCTTTAAAAAAATGGATGTTTCAAGAAGGTTGTAAATATAAATTAAAATAATGACGTCAAAAACACATGCTTATTTATTCAACATGAAGAGCAAATAATAATAGTTCATTCACATGTACACATATAACCCTTTCCTGGCACAAAGTTGTGTGTGTGTGTGTGTGTGTGTGTGTGTGTGTGTGTGTGAGAGAGAGAGAGAGAGAGAGAGAGAGAGAGAGAGAGATCTTTGTCAGTCCCAACATCACACAGACATAAGCCAACACCAAAAAATGTAAATGTGAAAAATTACACACCAAATTCTGAGAGTAATGGTACATAAGGAAGAGGCAGATGATTTTATTAAATGATATAAGATTAAGGCATGCCTCTAAACTCCTTCTAAAATGCACCACAAAAGTGTTACCTAGCCTAAACACACTAGAGTGCCATGTAGTCATAAATGTTTTAGATTTTATATCTGTGTAAGTATTGCATACAAAGTAATATTGTAAAAAGCATTTTACAGGCTTCAATGCCCATAGTGTACTATATGCACAATTGCAGATACACATAAGAATACTCAATACAAACACTTAAAAATATGCTAGGTATTCAAAGAACAATAACAACCAAGGACAAAGGAAAAACTGCAGCACAAACATTTGCAACGGTGCAGATGTAAAACAGGAATCATATATGTATAACATATAAACAAAGAGTTCTTCCTGGTGCATATAGCCTACTATTAGTGAAGAAACAAAACAGGAATCCCAGAAAATATAACACTATAATGGCAGTGCTTAGGATGTCTATTTATTCTCCACTTTTCTGTCATTAGAAGAGTGCTCTTCAAGAGAACATTAGACAACTATTCAGAAGAATTTCAGGGAGGAATTCTTAAACACAGTAGTGTTATGGAATTGACAATCTTCTAATCTCTATCAGTTCTTCTTCAAATGCATTAATCCATGAGTCCCATTAGTATTCCAGTATAGGAAAATCAAAATGATCTGCGCTCTTAGATAATGCTACCATGCTAAAAGCACTCCTTCTAGGGTGCTAACACTGGCTCCCTTACTCATATATCCGAATTCCATTCTTGACCATTCCAGAGATTTTTTTTTTTAAACCAGCAATGTCCTCCAGGTCCTTCTCTAAATTCTAACTCTCAAATCCATTCAAATTGTTATCGGGATTGTACAAGAGCTATGTTTGTTGTGGACAATACACTGACTTTCAGAATTTTCCCTGTAGAAAGTGCAAAACAAACAAAAAAGTGAAATTCAGTCCAGTTTAAAAAAGGCAGAAATCTTTTGTCTCTTTTCTGGGCTGGAAGGAAAATGAAACCCTTATTATACTGCATCAACTTTCACTTCACCTTGAAAATGTTCACCTCCTAAGGATAGTAGCCAAGAGAGCTCTCAAATCCTTTGGGGAGTGTTTCTCCTTCCTGAAGCTTTACTCAGATGTCTTCCTTCTCCAATTTCTGGTCTTTCAATGATGCTTTCTAAGCCTTCCCCTCCTGAGCATCTAGCCACTTCCATCTTTTTTAGATTTTTAAATTTTTGTCCAGCCAAGTTTTTCTCTTTCACTAATACTCCTTCCACCCCACTCTCTTCCCCTCTTCCCCTATATGCTCTCATTGGGGCCTTCGATTCTGTTGAGCTAAAAATTAAAAAAAAATTTTTTTTTAACCTTTCAAGGGCTTCCTAGTCAACTGCCTCATTTTTTCATAAATGTATTGCATATATCTGTGGTTTCAGAAGACATAATTTTTAAATGGCAAATCAAAACCTAGAATTCTGTATGGGCTAGAAAAACCCAAGTACACAGTTGGCAAACCTATGTGCTAAGCTTTTAACCTGGGTTTCTCTGTGATATATACCAGACATTAGCCACTAACACTGGCCCTCAGGAGCAAATTGCATTATTAAAGGCAGGGCAAAAGCCTCATGGGTGCAACTGGCTTTACAAGAGTACAATGAGTGAGGGTCACTGAGGAAACAAAAACAGTAGTAGCAAATCAGGCAGTCAGCAGCAGCAATAACGTAGGGGTGGGGTAGGGGAAGAGAGGGTGGAAAGGCAGAAGGAAAGCCAACTGAAAGAGGCCACGAGGAAAAAATACAAAGACTTTCTTTGTGAGAGAAGAAACTGGAAGTATTTATCTTCCTTGAGAGGCTTTTACTGCTTCTTAGGCAGAGTTTCTGAAAGTGGAATTATCCTGATGAAAAAATGGCCTAAGGTAGACTGTGGAGTTGAGCTTTGTAGAGAAGGATCAGAAACTTTAGCATTGTCTTGGAGGGAGGAGAACCTCAAATATTATCTTGTAATTCATTATGTAACATCTATACACTGTACCACTTATAGAAAACAAGTACAAAACTGATGCCTCAGCTGAACCATTACCTTTATCCTATTACCTAAAGCTCATCGTGTTTGCTATTTAGACCTTGAGATACCATATAACTCAGAAACCTTATTTTGTGTGTAGAAAGGGGCCAGTGGCTAGCATTGAATGGGATGTATTGGGGGAGGGGAACCAGAAAGAGAATATGAAAATAGGTATGTATGGATCCTAAGGTGGCAACATAGCCTGTTTCTCTGCCCACTCTAGGAAATTTCATCAACTTGCCCAAGTGTACCAAGAAGCTGTGTGGAACTCCTACTCCTATTAGGAGCTAGTCTACATGGTTTATAAGACTGATCTCCCAGGCATAGACAATATTCTCTGTTTAGACTCTTGAAGTCATGTTAGAATTCAATGAGCACCAATACTGGTATGTGTGATTGGATGCAATGTCATGCCAAAGCTATTACATTGTGAGCCGATTACATTTACCCCTCTCTTGGACAATAAGCTACACAAGGGCAGGGATACTGACTTATCTCACAGAAAGTAATCAATAAATGTTCCTCGAATGAACAAATGAATGAATGCCTTAAAATACTTTTTAAATCTTTTCCATTCTTGACAGCTTAGTATTATTTTCACCTGGCATAGTGAAAAATTGAACCTGTAAATGGAGAACTAATTCTCTTAATGCCATAAGATAAGGCAAGAGAGAAAGGTCCCTTGTCTAGAATTGCCCATTCCAGATCATATTCTAAACCACAGGTGGATACCATGGCTTAGGAGCAATAGCAGCTGTATGCTTGTATAGCTTAACTTTAAACTGTTACTAAGGTTTAAAATTGTACCACTGCACCAATTCAGGTAGGTGGAAATCTTTAACCCAAGATTTATATTTAAACAAGGAAAGAACAATTGTGTGTCACTAGCCGTCATTTCAAACTTCTCACCATATAGTTTTAGTACTGAATTTCTTCAGGCCCAGACTTCTCACCTTTCTGTGATTGCTAGAAATGGGATGAGGCAGAAGGAGGCTGGCTCTTCAGAACTTTTAATGAGCTGCACTGATACCTTATCGGAGTCCTCTTCCTACTGCTTACCTAGCAGAGAAGTTCAAGGATGTACTTGCAATGAGCACCCAGAAGTCTTAGCTCTTCTGAACTCAAAAGTACAGTCTGATTGTCCTTTAATGCCTATCACTCCTCTGCCCTTCCCAGACAAAGAACTGCCCTTTACAGGCTCCCTTGGCAGTTCATAGTGTAGTGAATAGAGTACTGGACAGGAAGACGAGTTCAAATCCTGCCTAGCTGTATGACTTAGGGCAAGTTACTTAACTTTTTTGAAGCCTCATTTTCCTTAAAGTGATATGTAAATGCTCATTATTTATTATTATCATTATTATTATTAGTTAGTATTGATTATTATCATTAGTTGCTATTGATAAGTTCATGTCCCATTTCTTTCCCAATGCAAGTTTCAAAAATCAGTTCTTCTGAAACTTGCCTCTTTCTTTTGCTTCTGTTTTGTGTCTCTTTAAGGAAGTTACTGACCAAATGACCAAGGCCCTTCACTGACTTCTCCTACAGTTCCCTTTATTTGGTTCTATTCCTGAAGATCTACTCAGAGATACTCAATTCATCTCCCCAATCATTGAGTCTGTACAGAGATTGCCATGACAACAGCAAGCTTTCACTCAGGAAGAGGCAGAGAGGTGAAGCATGGGAAAAGTACCACTAGCCTGCCTTTGTCACTTATAACCAAGCTAACCCAACAGAAATCTATAAAATGGCATTCAGTATTTAATTGTACTTATTTTATACCACAAAGGTGCATTAGAGTTTTGATTCAGCTTTCCTGAAGACTTTTCTGAGAAGGGTAAGAAAGCAAATCTCTGTGAAATGACACTATTAGCTTCTTTGTACCCTATTTCCTCCATATATACTGTACCCCATAATCATTGTTTTAACTTCTGGTAGGCTATTTCGATCTTCAGTATCCTGGATGGAGAAGTCAATGAGGCAGAGGAGGCAGGAAAAGCAGGAGGAGGATAATTGCCTCACATGAAAATAATGAACATTTCTTGACCTCTGCTAATGGGCCCAGACCAGAGAGGAGAATAAGACCCTGCTCGACCACCTCAAAAAAAGCAGATAAAGATCCAGAAAAAGGAAGGAGTAATCAGTTGTTGGAACTGAGAAGAAGTTAGCATATTCTAGCATCATTTTTCGGAGAACAGTCTTAGTGAAGTCAGAAGTTTCTGTCTTTGCAGATCTCTGGACCTGCCTCACCAAGATTGTGCTTTAGAGGCTTCACAGTCAGACTCTAGGCAATCAACTCAGGTTAAGTGACTTGCCCAAAGTTACACAGCAAATGAATAATGGAACAAGAATTATAATCAATTTTTGTGTTTTTAGTTCATTGCCTGATGCACTGGAGAAAAGAAATTCTTAATAATAATAAAGTCCCCAGTGATTCTTCTCACTTAGAGAAATCAAGTAAATTATCACAAGCTTAAGGTCTAAGAAAAATTTGTAACAATTTTAATTTTAAAAAGATACAGCATATAGTTTTAGTACTGAACTTCTTCAGGCCCAGAGCTCAGTGATATTCATTAAAATGGGAAGATATGGGGAAAGTAGTGTAGGCCTGGATTATAATGATGATGATGATGATGATGATAAAAGCTATCATTTGTATAGCACTTACTACATGCAAGGTATTGTGTTAAGCACTTCACAATTTTTATTTCATTTGATTCTCATAATAGCCCTGGGAAGTAAGTACAATTATTATCCCTCTTTTATAGATGAAGAAGCTGAATCAAGCAGAGGTTAAATGACTTGCTTGAGGCCAAATTTGAACTCAGAGCTTCCTGACTCCAGAAGACCTTAGTTTAATGATGCTATCTACAAGGCAGACACTACCATTTTAGCAAATAGTATGTGGATCAATTATGTTTGAAATGTTATCACTTAAATAATTTCCCCAACTTCTGCTCCCTGTGACCAATCTCCTTACCTTGCAGTCTATGAATGGACACGCTCTTCCAACTTAAGGCCATAGAAAAAAAAGAAGAATTAGCTCTCATCTTCTCTGACTCATGACTTAGCTTTTTCTTCAATGATTTTTAAGAAAACTGATATTTTTAATGGGTTTTCCTTCTTGTTTCTATTACCTCCTCTTCTCCTTCAAATTCTCCCTTTCCTTGACTCCTCTAATACCTTGTTTTATAGTATCCTGCCTATCCTATCACTTTGTTTTAATGTCCTAATAACATCCTAGGACTTCTTGCCCTAAAGGCCTCAATTAACTTGAGAATATTCACAGTGCTGGTATTTCTCCAGAAAAATATAATCATAAATGACAAACCTTCTTTCATCCTAATGAATTTGAGAAGGAGGGAGAAAGAGTTGCATAATTTCTGGGGGGAAAAATGGTCCTGTAAGGAATTCTAATAGTCACAGTGACTAGAAATGTCACAATGTGACTAAAAAATAGGACCACAGATTTAGTGCTAGAAGGGACCAAAGTATCTAATTGCATAAATTTACAAATAAAGAAACTGAGGCACAGAGAAGTTAAAGAACTTGTCCAGGGTTACATAGCTAGTATGTGAAGTCAGATTGAAAACCAGATTTTTCTAACTTCAAGCCCATCACTCTATCAATCATATGACACAGCTTCTGATATTATATCTCATAGCTAGGAAAACCCTTCTATTTATTAAAATTAATTCATTTTTCTAAGGTTACAACCTTGGAAAAGGTAACCCCAAAAGAGAACAGCTACAAGGTAGCAACAGTGGCAGTGTGTTAGAACAGACTGGGATGAACAACTGTCCAATGACTGTAGCACAGTTTTTTGGGGAGGTCTGGGAGTGGACCTGACTAACCATGAATCTGGATTCATGAGAATATTTTATCAGAGTGCCCTCAGCCTAAAGACTGTTATCTGTGACAAAGGAGGTATGGGAAAGTACAGTAAGATTTCTTACTCCTCATCCTGCAGATTCTCTTCTTCCTCTTGGATCTGCAACTGGTTCTTCACAGGGGCTAGGTTCTCAGTCTTGGCATTATAGTTTCGAAAGCAGACATTGAGCTTTTCATCAAACTCGTTTACAAGATCCTCCATGGACTTGAAGCTAATAATTTCGGAGGAGAAATTCTCAAGCTCAGAGAGAGAGGGGTCTTCTAGGTGGTGAGGAGATGAGCCGTAGAAACAGCGAGGTTTCTCATCCCTGTCTTCTGAATAGCAGGGTCTCAAGTCCTCAAATTCTTCATCTAGGCTTACCAGAGGGGCCTCCATCTTGTGCAGGGTTAGATCAAGAGCAACTTTTACGTTGACCTTATCTGGAAATGAAAATTTAAAAAAAGAAGAAGAAACAATATGATCCAGGACCTGCCTTGTTCTCTATGACTGCAAAGAGATATTTAGAGCATTATCAATATCCATCTGCAAATAGCTTTGTTTCCCTTATGGGAAAAACAACCATCTTTGGCATTCTATATATTCTAGATGTCATAAATATTTAGGATACTTCTTTATCTGGGCTTTGTAAATAACACCAATAAAAAGATGGACTAGATAATTTCTTGAGGTTGCCCTTAATTGATGATTAAATTAATCAGTAGGGAGGCAGTCTAAACCATCAACAATCTCCCCATAAAAGCCTTGCATAGTCATGCTGAATATCATATACAGATAAGCACTTTATAAAAAATCTGTACCTTTACTTTGTAAAGGCTTATTTTCTTTACTACTCATTGAACATGTACTATGTATCACTGTTTTATCATCATGTGTGAGAAGCTATGAGAACATCACTTTGACTATTTCTTCTCCCTTATCTAAAACTAACCTAATCAGTAGTCAAGTACTATCAATTCTACTTTCATACCTTGTCTTTTCTACTCCCACTGTCGGCACCTATTTCAGACTCCCATTATTTCTTTCACGAACTATGGTAATAGCCTCCTAACTAGCTTTGTGGTCTATTATTTCTTTGCACGGCAATTCAAGTAATGAACAGTTGCATATTTGTTACAAGGATTTTGTTTTTCTCTCTTTTTCATTGGGGGAGGTGGGAGAGAGAGAGAAAAAATATTCCCCTGGCAAACAAAATATAAAATTCCTTAGCTGATTATTCAAAAATCTTGAAAAGTTGTTTTCTATCATTCTTTTCTAGTCTCAACTATTATGAACTGCAAACTATCCCTTGATCCTGTCCTCTCCCACCTTTGTCCATTTACACATGGCATCTTCTATGTCTACAGCAACCCCCCCCCACTAAAAACTTTACCTGCTGAAATCCTTTTCTTTTTTTTTTTTAAAAAGGCTCAGATACCTCTTCCCCAAGCTTTCCCTGATCCACCCAAATAAAAGGGATACTTGAATTTCTAATGTTATTCTTTTTGACCTCTCCGGTGAACCTATAATTACTATTTCCACAGTGAGGGGAAATACTGTATTGTTTTTCATTTATTTTTCTCTCTACCCCAGCACAATGCATTACACTTACTCAATACTTTAAAAAATGTTCAATAAATTTAATTGGATTAAGCAGCACAGGCATGACAGATTTTCATCATAACAATCTCAAATTCTCCATTCCTCTGCTATGGTATAGTATAGCAATTAAATCCATACTGGCCTACATATGTGCTCCCAACATAATTAGTTTATATATACAATTGTAGGTAGTCACATCCCTGCAGAAAAACTAAGCAGATTCATCAACAATCATATGCTTTGTTCTCAGAGGCTCCAATTGTAAACTATAGAATTCTAAATAGTCAAGGGCAAGTGTGGCAGCTGGGAGATCATGGAAAGAGTCTTAAAGTTGACCCCATAAGACCTGAGTTTGATGAATTAATGCTGAGTGAAGAGAACAGAACCAGGAGAACATTGTACATAGTTACAGGAAGACTGTGTGATGATCAGCTATAATAGACTCAGCTCTTCTCAGCAATACAGTGATCTAAGACAATTCCAATAGACTTGGGATGGAAAATGCCATTCACATCCAAGAGAATTATGGAGACTGAATGAGTCTTTCATCTTTTTTTTTGTTTGCTTGCTTTTCTTATGCATTGTAAACTAGCCCCAGATCTGTTATCAACTATCTGAGGTATCCTTAAGCAAGCCATTTGTCCCTTATAAGTTCCAGTTTCTTTATAGGTAAAATAAGGAAACTAGACTGGAAAACCTAAAATAGGGCAGCTAGATAGCTCCATGGAGTCAGGAAGAATTGAATTCAAATGGGACCTCATATACTTACTAACTCAGATAGCTATATAACACTTAAACCTGCCTTCAAAAAAAAATCTAAGATATTTTTTAATTCTAAAGTCCTGCATCTATGAATAAGTCTTTGCTCTCAAAGAAATTACAGTCCAAATGGAGAGACAAAAATATATAGAAAGATTACTCAAGCTCTCAACCTCAGTTCCTCTCTTGTAGGATGATTTAGTTGGTCCAGCTATTCTCTAAAGTTACAAACAGTTCTAAATCTATGATATTATGTTCTTTTTTGTTTTGTTAGTCATTAATTCAAAATTCCATCTTACATTTTCATACCATCTTACAGGTTGTCCTCCTTATTCTAAATGCTCTCACCTCTACTTTCTTTAAAGGATCAATTCAGATGCTACCTTTTATATGAAGTCTGAAACCCCCTAGTTTTTAGTACTTTATTTCATCTCAAACTAACTTTAACTAACTTATGTGTATATATATTATTTCTTTCCAGTAGAATGCAATCTTCTTGAAGTGAGAAATATTTTTGTGTGGTGTAACGGGTCTATTATGATACCTCAAACACAGTAGGTATTTAACAAATATTTGCTGGATTGAAATGAAAGTTAAACAAAGTTATCATAATTTAGAAAAAGAGGACATTAATATAGACTAAATTAAGTCAGGATAAACTTCATAGAAGGAGGAATTGAGCTGATTCTTGAAGGAAAAGGGTAGAACTCAAAGAATTGGAGAGGCCAGTGGACATTATTTCAGAAGGAACAAGATTGACAAAGGCATGGAAATAGTAATCTGCATGTTGTATCTACATTAATGCTTTAGACTACAAATTGAGGGCTGTTCAAAAGAGGGAAAAGTCTAGAATTAAAGAAGACTTGAATTCTAAACTATAGAAGATGAAAAATAATTCTAAAATCTGATTTCTAAATCATATGGGTCTGAAGTGTGTGACCTTGGGGAAATTATTTTCTTTGTTTTTAGTTTCTTCATCTGTAAAATAAGGGGACTGAACTAGATAATCATAAAACATCATATTGATATCTGGAAGGCACCTTAGTTTATCTTGTTCAGGCAGAGGTTGATCTATTTAAGCCCACAGAGGTTAAGCAACTTGCCTAATCTTTTATAGATAGTGAGTAATAAGAGTCAATATTGAATTTAGTCCTTTGACTCCAAATTCAGAATGCTTTATATTATATTTTGCTTCTCACTTCAAGATTTAATTAATCAGAATTCATAATTATTTACAGAATATCAATTATCAGCATGCTAATGACTCAAATTACTTTTTGGTCAAAGGAAATGATCAGTAGCATGGATGACTCTTGGGTGATACTATATGGCTCTGAATCATGAAACACAGTCTCTGAAGTATCAAAATTGTGGGTCACCTAAAGGGTAATGGTGAACATAAATGGTCTGCAGCATATTACCCATGACTTATGAGCAAGAAGTGGTGTAAAAGAAATCTAAAAGATGATGACTGGGAAAAGAGGTGGACTCAGCATGGAATAAGAATAAGGGATCACAGATTGACAACTTGGCTGCTACACTTATACTCACATAAAGTTCAAAGTCCTAGAGATAGGGCCCTGTATGTTGTATAGTATATGGATGAGAATGTAACCAGGATAAAATGCAGGATAAGAAGTTAACAGAATGCATTCTCCATTGCTAGAGGAAGTATTTGTGATTTTATAATTCATTTCAATTTCTCCACATTTCTAGCTGTGGCTCCGATCTCTACCATCATCTCAATTGTGGTATCTAAAATTCCTTCCCTGAGGTACTTTCTAAATTATCAATAGCCTTCCTAAAACTATGATTCCCACAACAGAAAATCATACTCCAGATATGGTCTGACTAGAATAGAGATAGTGCTAAAAGAACTTAAAACACTGGCATAATCCCTATTTATTCCAGAATATTTTGCACTTAGTTGCTGGTGGCAGAAGAAAGAGTTTTCAGAGGAAGAAGCTACGAGTCGAGAGTTCAGCGGACAGCCAGATTCAGCTTCATCTCACACCACTGTAGCTGGTGGCTGGGCTCCTGCACTTCCCCCACTGAGACCAAGCTGGTCTGAAAGACTCACCAGAAAGCTAGCCGAGCCCCAAGTGAGGGAGACAAGAGATTCATTTCATCTCTGTGCTGGCTGGAGGCTGAAGAAAGCAGAGACAGAGGCCAAAGGACAAAACCTTTGGATTTAGAGACATTTGGAGGGCTCTAAGCTAAACCGGCTGTGTTTTGAGAAGAACAAGAACTCCAAC
>NC_067400.1:487406049-487422058 GCF_016432865.1 Antechinus flavipes
ACAACGATATTGTATGAGGACATATTTTGATGGAAGTGGATTTCTTTGACAAAGAGACCTGAGTTTCAATTGATAAATGACGGACAAAAGCAGCTACACCCAAAGAAAGAACACTGGGAAACGAATGTGAACTACCTGCATTTTTGTTTTTCTTCCCGGATTATTTATACCTTCTGAATCCAATTCTCCCTACGCAACAAGAGAACTGTTCGGTTCTGCAAACATATATTGTATCTAGGATATACTGCAACATATCCAACATATAAAGGACTGCTTGCCATCTAGGGGAGGGGGTGGAGGGAGGGAGGGGAAAAAAAAATCGGAACAGAAATGAGTGTAAATATAATGTAATTATTAAATAAAAAAAATTTATATATTAAAAAAAAAAAAAAAGAATTCACTGAACACCTACTGAAAGAGATCTCAAAATAAAATTCAAGGAATATCATGGCTAAATATCAGAACAAGGAAACACATTACAAGCAGCCAGAAAAATAAATTCAAATACCAAGGAGCCACAATAAGGATCACTTAGGATCTAGAAGCTTCCACCTTAAAGGATCAACGGCCTAAAATCTGATATTCCAAAAGGCAAAGGAACTTGGAGCGCAGCCAAGAATAAACTACCCCACTAAACTGAGTATTTTCTTTCAGGGAAGAACAGGAAATTTCATCCAAGACAGAGTGGGCTTCAGCCAAAAGACCCATACCTACTGCTCATTTCTCTTCAGGAAATAGAAGGTGCCCTAGAAAAGGACATTAACCACAAACAGAGGGTGGGAAAAATCATCGATTGGCTTCTCTTCTACTCCCATATTCCCCACCCACTTTAGATTGGGAGAAGCTACAATGAATTCATCCAGGCTAGAGAGCTGGTGGGAGCTTGTTCAAATACAAGATGGGTATCAGCTCAGCTATTATGAGGAAAACTAGAGATTCAGAGGACTAAGAGCTACTCTATTCAAATAAGCTGTGAATCCAGCCATATACTCAATGCCATTCAACAAGTAGTTATTGAGCAACCAATTTGTTCCAGGGCTATAAAGGAAAAAATCAGTCCCTAACCCAAGCTTACTTGGGACAGGGGGGAGGGGTGTCAGTACATAGAAGATATATACAAAGTAAAATGGAAGTAATTTTTGGTAAGGGACACTAACAATGGGGAGAGGGAAGTGAGGAAGGGAAATCTTGCTGAGCCTTAAAGGCAACTAGGAATTCCTAAAAATGGAAGAAGAGAGGGCATTAATAGTATGGGGGATGGTCACCCATACCAAAGCTATGACAGTAAGAAATGGAATGTTTGTGTTTAACATACATTGGGGAAGGGAAGGAGAAAAATTTGGAACTCAAAGTGTTGCAAGGATGAATGTAGAAAACTATCTTTTGCTTATATTTTGAAAATAAAAGGCTATTATTTAAAAAGAAAAGAAATGAAATGTTGGGGACAGGAAATATTAAGGTGGCCCATCTGAATTACCATTCTAGATAATTTAGGCATCTTGTGGGGGAAAGGGAAGGCCCATGTGTGCTGGAATTATCCTGATTGACCACATGTGAGTAACCTACTACCTGAATCACATTTTACTTCTCTAACTTGACAGTTGGGTCTGGAGTCAAAAAGAACCAAGTGTAAAATCTGACCTCAACCCATGATGAAAAATACTTTCTCATAGAAAGAATCTATGAATTCTGAATCCAGATTGAAGCATACTTTTTTTACTTTATTTTTATTGTTTTATTTTGTGTTTTCTTTTAAACCATAACTAATAGCAAATACATTTTGCATGGCTTCATGTGTATAATCAATATAATCAAATTGCTTGCCTTCTCAAGAAGAGGGGAGGGGTGGGAGTGAAGGAGAGAATTTGTAATTTTTTTAAAATGTACATGTAATTAGGAAATATTTAAGGAAATAAATAAAAATAATTAAAAACAGAAAAATCTGACCTCAGACATTTACTTGCTAAGGACCCTGGGCAAATTACTTAACCTCTCTTCACCTCACTTTCCTGGACTCTAAAATCAGGGTAATAATCATAGGAATTGTTGTGAGAATCAAAAGAGAGAATATTTGTAAGAATATTTAATACAGTTCCTGTTATACAATAGGTGCTTAATAAATGCTTATATCCACACTTCTCTTTTACAAAGTAGATATAGTTCCTAAATATAATCATAACTCACATGTACATTTAATGTGAAATTTAAAATTTAAAAAGTGCTTTCCACATAATGATTCTAAGAGGAAAGCCCCATTTTATGGATAAGGAAACTAAGGCACAAAAATTCAAAAATATATACAAATTAAGCTGTTTGGTTTTTTGTTTGTTTGTTTGTTTTTTTAGTAGCTGGAGTAAGAGGAAGAAGAGGAGAAAAAGGAACTGATTTGCCCAAGATCAGGTAGCTAATAAATTTTGAAGTGAGGATTTGAATCTAGATTTCCAGATTCAAAATTCAGCTCTCTTTTCACTCAACCACTCCTGCCTGTCTGAAAACTCCCTCTGGATAATTTCCAGGATTTACCTTCATTCTACTTTCAGGGGGTACAACTGCAGCACCTTTGCCTAATAAACACTCTAAACCAAGCTGTAATCTGGAAGTGTCACATTCAGACCTGGTCAAGCCACATGGAGGAAAGTTGTCAACTCTCCCTTAACTACATGTGCACTATCAACTCTGGTTTATCTGCTACAAATGGATAATTCCAGGTCAGCCGCTCCCATCACCCAACATACTCTTAGCTACCTCCTCTCACTGCCCAGCTGATATGTACTCAGGAAAAGCAAACTAATTTTAATATCATCCTAAGCCAAACATAATTAGGAAGGTAGCTCTGGTGGAAAAAAAAATCAGATAATGCATTTCAAAACCAAACATAAATGATCTCAGTTCTTTTTCTACTTTAGATAGAAGTGTGACCTTGACCATGTCCTTTTCTCTCTCGGGCTTCCATTTCCTGCTCTATGTAATGAAGGGAGTGGATTATATGATTTCTGGGTCTTTTTGGATCTAGGTCTATGATTAGGCAATGAATGCCCAAGCCCCCTTCTAGTTCTAAAGTCTAAGATTTTTTGAGTTTGGAGTTCACTGTTATTCTAGAATGTACAAAGGGGTCTAGAAAACTTCTCATTTCCATTCATTTACTCCATTTATTGAGCAAGAATTTTTTTAAACCCGTGAAGTGTGCCTAGATCATTATTTTGGGTGATAGTCTTATTCTAGACCCTAGAACACAGATATCCAAGCTTTCCCAGAAAAAATATATTATTTATTTCCCCAGACTCTTATGGAAAGACTAAATGCTGCAAATAGAGGTAGTAAAAAATAAGCATGGGGGCAGGGAGTGATTGTCACAGGCAATACAGAGGAGAGTGATAGAGCTTTGACTAAAACAGTCTACTTGGCTCCCTCTTCCCAAACCCCTGGCCTAAGTCCTTACATCTCTCTAACTCTGACAACTGAGCCACTTAACATTTACCTGAAAATTTAATTCTATCCTAAACTTTGAGACCAATCCTGACTCTAAGAAGTAAAAATGGAAGAAGCCTTATGACAGAAGCTAATTGACTCATTATGGAGTTAGCCTAGATCCTGGTCCTGTTCTGACCTTTAAGTCAAATCAAAACAAATCAACATTTATTAAGAAGCAATGATGTGTAAGGTACTGTGTTAAAATCTGGAAATATAAAGACAAAAATGAAGGTATCTCTGACATCAAAGACCTTACGTGTAAATAAGAATAGGGGAAAGGAGTGGTGCGACAACATGTATGCAGATAAATAGATAATTTAATGAGAGGAAGAGCATTAACAACCAAGGGGTTCCCACAGAAGTTGACATTTGAGTCTTGAAGGAAGCTGAGGATCCTTAAAGCTGACTATGAAGAGAGAGAATATTATAGGCATAGGGGACATCCTGAGCAAGACTCAGATATAGGAGATTAAATGTGCAGAGAATAAGCTAATTTCAGAATATGTGGAGGAAAGTAGCAAGGGAAATGGCAGTTAGCTTGTGGAGGACTTTAATGCTTCACTGAGAGGGTTTTATTTTGTTCTAGAACAGCAGTTCTCAAAGTGTTGTTTAGAGATAGGAGCCTCTGAAACCCTTTCAGATGGTCCCATAAGATAAAAACTCTCTTCATAACAACATTAATATGTTTTCATTTCTAATATGCTATCAATAGATATTATTCATAAATAAAAGCTCTTTGGGAGTGAGCCTTAATAATTTTTAAGGATATAAATTGGACTTGAAACTAAAAAGTTTGAGAAATGTTTTTCTAGGGGCCGCTGCTGAAGATGTTCTGAGTAAAAGAGTGACAGGATAAGACCTCTGTTTTAGAAGCATTAGTTGGGTAGGTTGGTGAAGTTCAACTGGGTTCTGCTGGTAGAGCACAAGTTCTGACAGATTCTATCAGACTGGAAAAGATTTGAGTATGAGTTAACTATAGGAAGTTAGTTACCTAGGAAATCACTGACTTGGGTTGTGTGTTTTTCTGTTTTTCTACAACAACTCATAAAATGAAGGGAAATAGAAAATATCCCTAAGTGCTGTGCTTTCCTTAAGTGCTACCTCATTCTACTTTGCCGAGCACTGGTAGCAGAATGAGCATAAGGTGACTAAAATCATATAAATTGTGACTCATTATAAACATTAATTCAACTGTTGGTACTCTAAATTTGAAGTTCTTATCCAGTAACAAGTAGACATATTACTGAAAGGACTGAATCATATAAATCTTGATGTTCTTGCTATAAACATAAGCATAAAAAAATAAAAAAAACTATTGTATTTAATGAAATGATGATTCACAATTTCTTCTCAATTCCTCTCTTTTCCTCACTTCACAGAGACCAGGAAATGCAAAATCTCCCTGTGTCTGCCTTCACAACATTTCTCATATCCATACTTCAATCATTCAAAAATTACCCTCATTCAAGTTCTCATCACCTCTTTCCTGGATTATTACACTGATTATGCCTCTTGCTACCTTGATCTAGCATCCATTTTCCTGTAAGTATGAGACTGACCATGTCACTCCTCTACTCAGTAACCTCCAATAGCTCTCTATTACTTCTGGAATCAAATAGAAACTCCTCTTTTTATCATTTGAAACCTTTCATAACCTGGCCCCAACTTTCCTTTTTTTACTCTTTTTATACACTACTCATATTTTCATGTTTACTACAGTCCAGACAACTGGACTTCTTACTGTTTATCATTCATAGAACACTCTCTTTTTTCTTTGTGCTTTTGTACAGCCAGTTGGTTGATAGGTTGTTGTCCTTTATTCTCAGAAAAGACCAAAATGATATCATTATGTTAGAATCAAGTTACATTGCATCAAATGTGGCTAGTCAGACCAATTGAATTCAAAATGCTCTGCCACAGGATGGACACAAAAATTCCCTCTGAACATTTGGGATGGCTTCTCCCCACATCTCATGTTTCCTTTGAGCTGATTCACTTCTATTTTGCGCATAGAGGACAGCACCTTCTCTGATGAAGGCATGTCATGCTGGGCGGTCCTGTGGCAGTGTCTCCTGTGCCATACAATCAACTCTAAATTGTCCTTTAAAGTGTTCCTTGAAAGTGTCTCTAACACCATGATGTCATTTTGGTACTCTTGTCTTATGAAGGACAAAGAGGAACATCCTATTCCTATGTATAAAATACACTCCTAATCACTTCCATCTCTAAGAATGCTTATTTTCCCTCAAAGGTCATGCTACCTTCTATATCAGGGATAGGGAATCTCTAATCCATGGGCCACATAAAGCCCATAAAATCATTTGCATAATCAACTACAAATGATGATGAGCTGAAAGTTTCTCTTCCTATTATAATAACTTATGTTAATCCTTTTGTATGCCTCATGATGTTATAAATATCAGATCAATACTAGATCAAATCTCAGAATGAGTTTTGGAGTGACAGAACCCACAAATATTTGGAGTGTTACAAATTTCTAGTAGAAACTATTTTGGAAGAACCTCAGGAAAGATCTGTATCAATGGGATAGGGGAGTTGAAGGCCAGAACAGCTGCAGTGCAGCAGAGAAAGACCCAGGGTTGAACAGCCTCCATGATCAGAAAGGATCTAGTGGGAATCTCATAGCCAAATTACAGCAGCATTTTCTATGCTGTCTTAGTGTAGAAGCCAGGACATAACCCCATCATAATCCCACCATAACAAGTGAGACTGAACACACCCACCAAGTAGGAGAAGAAAACCAGAAGCACCAACTCCAGGGTAGTATGACAGTATAGTTTTAGAGGATAAAATGTTTGCATCTCTATATGGAAGATGATATGTTTAATTTTGAGGAACTGTGTCTTTGTTAGGGGTACATTTAGAAGGTGTAGGTAAAATTTGACTTTACTGTGATGATATAAAAAAGAAACTAGAGGTAGAAAAATGATTGTACTACAAGAAGAGTAAAAAGGCAAACAAAATTTGGTAAATTACATCATATGAAGAAGCAAAAAAGACCTATTCCAGCTGAAGGAAAAAAGAGAGGAGGATGAGCATTGTGTGAACCTTAATCTCATTGGATTTGTCTCAAAGAGAGAATATCAGAGATATTTGGTTTGATAGAGAAACTTGTCTCACCTTATAGGGTAGTGGTAAGGGAAAAGGGAAAGAAAAGGGGGAAACTAATAGAAGGAAGAACAGAAGCAAAAAAGGAATAAGAAAGGAGATGGGATGTCAAAGGGGAGGGCAGACTGAAGGAGGTGGTCTCAGAAGCAAAACTTTGGGGAGGAGGGAAGAGGGAAAAGGAAAGAGAAAAGTATAACTTGGAGAAAATAAGATGACAGGAAATACAGTTAGTCATTTTAATTATGAATGTGAATGGGATGAACTCTCCCATAAAACAGAGTAGATAGCAGACTGGATTAAAAGTCAGAATCCTATAAATATGTTGGTTACAAGAAACGTATTTAAAGCAGAATGATACATAAAGAGTAAAGAGAAAAGACTGTATCAGAATTTATTTGCTTCAGCTGACATTTAAAAAAAGCAGTGTTTAGTGATCCTGATCTCAGATCAATCAAAAGCAAAAATAGAACTAAGTAAAAGAGATAAGAAAGGAAACTACATTTTGCTAAAGGATACCATAGATAATGAAGTAATATTAATACTAAACATATATGCACCAAGTAGTATATCATTCAAATTCCTAGAGAAGAAGTTAAAAGAGCTGCAAGAAGAAATAGATAGGAAACCTACATAGTGGAGGATCTCAATCTTGCTATATTGGAACTAGATAAATCAAAAAACAAAAGAAACAAGAAAGAAGGTAAAGAAAATATTAGAAAAGTTAGTTATTATAGACTTTTGGAGAAAATTGAATGGGAACAGAAATGTATTTATTTTTTCATGGCAGTACAGGAATCCTGCACAAAAACTGACCTTGTATTATGTCATAAAAACCTCAAAATCAAATGCAGAATGGCAGAAATAGTAAATACATCTTTTTCAGATCATGATGCAATAAAAATTACCTTTAGTAAAGGGCCAGCAAAAAATGGACTAAAAATTAATTGGAAACTAAATAATCTAATCCAAAATAATGAGTGAGTAAAACAACAAATCATAGTATCAATAATTTCATCCACGAGAATGACAGTAATGAAACAACAAAAATGCAACAAAATTCATGGGATGCAATTAAAGCAGTTCTTAGGGGAAATTTTATATCTCTAGATACGTACTTGAATAAAATAGAGAAAGAGAATATCAATGAGTTGGGTATGTAACTAAAAAACTAGAAAAAGAACAATTTTAAAAAAACAATTAAATACCAAATTTGAAATTCTAAAAATAAAAGGACAGATTAATAAAAATGAAAGTAAGAAAACTATTGAACTAATATACAAACTAAGAGTTGGTTTTATGAAAAAAATAGATAAACCTTTATTTAATTTGATTTTTAAAAGGAAAGAAGAAAATCAAATTGCTTATATCAAAAATTAAAACAGTAAACTTTCCACTAATTAAGAGGAAATTTCCTGTCATCTTCATCAATTTTAAAGGTGTAAATTGGTACTTCAGAGTTGTTTTAATTTGTATTTCTCAAATCAATAATGATTTAGAACATGTTTTCATATAACTATAGATTTTAATTTCATCATCTGAAAATTGTCTGTTCACATCCTTTGATCCATTTATTAATTGGGGAAGGATTTGTATTCTTAGAAATTTGACACCATTCTTTATATATCTTAAAAATGAGACTTTATTAAAAGGTCTACTTTTGTATTTCCCTTTTAATCTTGTTTCTGTTGGTTTTGTTTGTGTAAAAAACTTTTTAATTTAATGCAATCAAAGTTATCTATTATGTTTTTAATAATGTTTTTTAGTTCTTATTTGGTCATAAATTCCTCCCTTCTACAAAGATCTGATAGGTAACAGTTTTGCCAGAAATTTTTTTCAATAGTGAGTTCTTATTCCAAAAGCTAGTTTGGAGGTTTATCAAATACTAAATTGCTACAGACCTTGATTATTATGTCTTGTGTATCTAATCTATTCCACTGATCTACCACTCTATTTCTTAGCCAGTACTAAGTGATTTTGATTACTTTTGCTTTATAATATAGTTTTAGGTTTGATATTGCTAAATCACCATCCTTCATATTATTTTTTTTCATTAATTCCCTTGACATTCTTGACCTATTGTTCTTCCAGATGAATTTTGTCATTATTTTTCTAGCTCTATAAAATAATGTTTTGGCAGTTTTATTGGTATGGCATTGAACAAGCTGACCAATTTAGGCAGAATTGTCATTTTGATTATATTTGAAAAGCCTACCCATGAACAATTGATATTTTTCCAGTTGTTTAGATCTGACTTTATTTGTGTACAAAGTGTTTTGTAATTGTGTTCATATAATTCTTAGGTTTATCTAGGCAGATAAACTCCCAATTATTTTACTTTGTCTACAGTAATTTAAATTGAATTTCTCTATCTCTTGCTGATGGACGTAATTGTAGTCAGTAATTGTAGAAATGCTCATGATTTCTATGGATTTCTTGTATATCCTACAACTTTGCTAAAGCTGTGAATTATTTCAAATAGGATTTTGGATGATTTTCTAGAATTCTCTAAGCATAATCATATATCATCTGCAAAGAGTGATAGTTTTAGTTCCTCATTGCTTATTCTAATTCCTTTAGTTTTCTTTTCTTATTGCTAAAGCCAACATTTCTATTACAATGTTGTCTAAGAGTGGTGACAATCCTTTATTGTAGAAGTTTTCAGATCCTGGATAATCCTAACTGTTGCTTCTTGATATTGAAATTGTCTTTTAATCTGACAACTTGCAGTATTTTTCACTTGAGATTGTAGTTCTGAAGTTTTGTAACAATATTCCTTGGGGTTTTCTTTGTGGGATCTTTTTCTGAAGGTGATCAATAGATCCTTTCAACAAGTATTCCCCCTTCTATTTCTAGAATATTGGGGCAATTTTCCTTAATGATCTTTTGAAGAGTGCTATCTAAGCTCTTTTTTTTGATCATGGCCTTCAGGCAGGCCAAAATTTTTTAAATTGCTTCTTCTGGATCTATTTTCCATGTTGGCTGTTTTTCCAATGAGATATTTCACATTTTCTTCCATTTTTTTTCATTCTTTTTAGCTTGATTGATTCTTGCTGTTTCACAGAGTCATTAACTTCCATTTGCTTTGTTCAAGTTTTTAATGTGTAATTTTCTTCAGTTACCTTTTGTATCTCTTTTTCCATTTGGTTAATTCTACTGTTTAAGGAGTTTTTTTCAGAAAATTTTTTTCCTTCCTTTTCCAAGCTGTTGACTCTCTCGTGCATACCTCTTATTTCTTTTGTCATTTTTTCTTCTCCCTCTCTTATTTGCCTTTTAAAGTCTTTTAAAGTGAGCATTTCCAAGAAGTCTCTTTGCACCTGAGACTTCTGTGGATATTCTGCCCTTGTCTGAGTTTGCATTTTGATCTGTCCCATCACCATAGTAGCTCTCTATAGTCAAGGTTCTTTTCTGTTTCTTGTTCATTTTTCTTTAATTTTCTTTTGGTATTTACTCTTTTTTTAGGGATAACCATAAAGGGCTTTTCAGGAAATAGCCTAGTTTTCCACAGTTTACCTTCTAAGCTGGGACTGGAAGCTGCCCCCATGATTTGCTCCTCTACTAAGCCAGCGTCTTAGTTGCTGATTTGCTATGATTAAGACACTCACAACTCTTTTCCAGGATCTATCTGAACTAGGCTGAACATCCTTTTCACAGCAGTGAGATTGATATTTCCTGACATTTTTCCAGTCTATCTTGAGCTAGAGAGTGATTTCATTCAGTCAGACTCTTGGTTTCATGTGGTTTTTGAGATAAACTAGGAGAGCTTGAGCAGCTTCCTGACTTTACTCCTCTATCTTGGCTCTACCCCTGGAACTCATTCCTGTCTCTACTGGCCCTGTATCCCAAAGAGATCATAAAAAGAAAAAAGGACCCAAATGTGCAAAAATGTTTGTACCAGCTCTTTGTGGCAAGATACTAGAAACTAAGTGGATGCCCTCAGTTGAAGAATGGTTGAATAAATTATGGTATATGAATGTTATAGAATATTAATATTCTATAAGAAACAATCAGCAGGATGACTTGAGAAAGGCCTGACGATACTTGCATGAACTGATGTTAAGTGAAGTGAGTAGAACCGAGAGAACACTGTACACAGCAACAGCAAGAATATGTAATGATCAATTCTGATGGACATGGCTCTTTTCAATAATGAGGTGATTCAGGAAAAATCCAATAGGCTTATGATGGAGAGAGCCATTTGCATCCAGAAAGAGAACTATGGGGACTGAAGGTGGATCACAGCACAGTATTTTCATCTTTTTCTTGTTGTTTGCTTGCTTTTTGTTTTCTTTTTCATTTTTCCCTTTTAGATCTGACTTTTCTTGTGTAGCATGATAAATGTGGAAATATGTTTGGAAGAATTGCACATGTTTAATTTATAGTGGATTATTTGCTGCCTAGGAAGGAGAGAGGGAGAAAGAAAAATTTGGAACAGAAGGTTTTGCAAGGGTGAATGTTGAAAACTATCTTTACATGTATTTTAAAAATAAAAAGCTATTATTAAAAAAATAAATATGTGATTTGGTCTCAGACAAAAAGATTTACTGTAAGAGCTCAAAAAGTGTTTTTTTAAAAACTAGGCTGGCTTGTACAAGGAATGAAGGGTTGGTTCAAAACTAGGGAAACCATAAGTATAATTGGTCATATCAATAATAAATGCAACAAAATCATATGATTACATCAATCAATGCAATACCAAAAAGGTTTCTGACTAAATAAAATATTCATTTCTATTTTTTACCTTAAAAAGGTAGAAGATATAACCAAAATGGCAGAGTAAAGGCAGGGATTGCATGAGTTCTCAAACATTCCCTTCCAAACAACTTTAATACAATGCCTCAAAAAATTCTATAGTGTCAGAACCAACAAGAAGGATGAGGTGAAACAATTTTACAGCCCAAGATAACTAGAAGGTTATAATGTAATCAAATTAGAGAAGAAAAGGAAAAATAGTGAAAGAAAGAAGAGTGACACAAAAGAATCATGAAAAAATTCAACTGATTCTAAAGGAAGCACAAAATGACAGAGAGGAAAATGTATAAAACTTTGCTTAAAAAACAACTAGAATTGGCCAAGTGGAAAGGCAGGGGAAAAGTTCTTTGAAGAAAATAATTCCTTAAAATTAGAATTGGGCAAGTGGAGGCAAATGACTCCATGAAACATCAAGAAACAATAAAACAAAGTCAAAAGAATGAAAAATATAGAAGAAAATATGAAACATGTCATTGGAAAAACAATTGACCTAGATAATAAATATAGCTGATAATTTAAGAATAATTGGACTATCCAAAGTCAGTATAAAAAAATCCAGGATCATATTTTAAGAAATTATTAAGAAAAACTATCCTGAAATCCTACAACCAGAAATAAAATAGAAATTGAAAAACATCCACCAATCATCTCCTGAAAGATATCCCAAAAAGAAAATTTCTAGGAATATTACAACCAAATTCCAACATTTCCAGGTCAAGAAGAAATATCATAAACAACCAGAAAGGAACAATTCAAATTATGGCGCCACTGTCGAAATAACACACAACTGAGTGACTTCTATATTAAACACTCAAAGGTCTTGAAATAGGATATTCCAGAAGGATAAAGTGTAATCCTTTGGTGGCAGTGAGGGTATTTAATGAAACAGAGAACTCCCAAGCATTCCGGATAAAAAGAACAGATCTGATAGAAAATTTGATTTCAAACACAAGGTTCAAGAGAAGCATTAAAAAGATAAATCATAAAGAATTCAATAATGTTGAACAGTTTATTTTTCTATATGAGAAAATGGTAGTTGTAACTCCTAAGAATATTATCATTATTAGGGCAATTAGAAGGAGCATGGACACACCATGGGTATGACTTCACTAAGATGGAATAATATCCACAAAACAAAATGAGAAGTAAGAAAGAAAGATGCACTGAGAGAAGGAGAAAGGGAGAGCTTAAATTACTTTTTATAAAGGGAAGCTAACTCTTGAATCTTACTCTTATCAGAATTGGCTAAAAGAGGGAATAACATACACATTCAGTTAGGTATAGAAATCTATTTTGTCCTACTGAGAGGTTGGTGAAGGAGAGGATAGGAAAAGTAAAGATTGAAAGAAGGGAAGGAAAACTGGTCAGTGGTCAGAAGCCAAACATTTTAAAGAGAAACAGAATAGAATATGTGGGTGAGACAGAGAGAAAGACAGAGAAAGAGAGAAACAGAGAGAGAGAGAGAGAGAGAGAGAGAGAGAGAGAGAGAGAGAGAGAGAGAAACAGAGACAAAGAGAGAGAAAACAGAGACAAAGAGAGAGAAACAGAGACAAAGAGAATGGAGAGGGAAGGAAGAAAGGAAGAAAGGAGGAAAGAAGGATAAATGGCAATATAAGATAGAGAGAAATACATTTAATAATAATAATTGTGAATGTGAATTGGATGAGCTCACTCATAAAACAGAAATGAATAGCAAAGTAAATTAAAATCCCGAATGCTACAATATATTATTTACAAGAAATGCATTTGAAGCAGAAGCACATACAGGGTAAAGTGAAGAGGCTAGAATATAATCTATTATGTTTCTATTGAAGTAAAATTAGAATAAAAAAACAGGGATAGCAATCACGATCTCAAAGCTCAAACAAAAATAGATACAATTAAAAAGAATAGGGAAACTAAATCTTACTAATGAAGTAGCATCAATATAAACATATATATGGCAAATGGCATAGATTCCAAATTATTATTATTATTATTATTATTATTATTATTATTATTATTATTATTATTATTTTGCTGAGGCAATTATCAGATTTGAACTCAGGTCCTCCTGACTTCAGGGGTGGTGCTCTATCTACTGCACCACCTAGTTGCCTCAGCTCCTAAATTATTAAAAGAAAAGTTAAATGACTTACAGAGGAAATATACAATAAAATATACAATCTGCTATTGGAGTACATTAACTTTTTCTTTTCTGAACTAGATAAATCTAACCACAAAATAAACAAAAAAGGAGCAAAAGAAATTAATAGAAATTTAAGAATATTAAATATGATAATCTTTTGGAGAAAACTGAATGGAAATAGAAAGGAATATACCTTTTTTCTCAATGGTGCATAGCACCTACACAAAAATTGACTATGTATCATGGCATATAAACTTAACTAAGTGCAAAAAAGCAAGCTTATTAGATGTATCCTTTTAAGATCATAATGCAATAAAAATTACATTCAATGAAAGGCAATGGGAAAAATAGAATAAAATAAATTGGAAATTTAAATTTTTAATCCTAAATAATGAGCAGGTAAAAAACAAATTATAGAAACAATCAATAATTTCATTAAAGAGGATGACAACAATGAAAAAAATGTACCAAAACTTTTGGGATGCAGCCAAAGAAGCACTTAGGAGAAAATTTATATCTCTAAATGCTTACATCAATAAAAAAGAGAAAGAGCAGATCAATGATTTGGGCATACAACTAAAAAAAAAACTAGAAAAAGAACAAATTAAGAATCTTCACTTAAACTTTAAATTGGAAATCCTGAATATAAAGGAGAGATTAATAAAATTGAAAGGAAGAAAACCATTGAACTAATAAATAAAATAGATAGAAGCTGATTGTATGGGAATGGAGACAATAAAATTGACTGATTCAATTTTTTTTAAAGTAAAAAGAAAATCAAATTACAAGAATAAAAATGAAAAGGGTGAATTCACCACCAATAAAAAAGAAATTAAATTAATGTTGGGAACTATTTTGCCCAATTATATGCCAACATATCTCATAGTCTAAATGAAATGGCTGAAAAACATAAATCACCCAGATTAACAGAAAAGAAAATAGAATACTTAAATAACTCCATCTTATAAAAAAAATTAGAGCAAATCATCAATTAGCTCCCTAAAAAATTCCCCAGGACTAAAAGGATTTACAAAAAAAATTAATTTTAATACTCTATAAAAATCTATTTTTAAAAAATAGACAAAGGAGGAATTGTGCAAAATTCTATCTTTTGACACAAATATGTTACTAAACTTAAGCAGGAAGAACAAAATCAGAAAATATAGACCAATTTCCTAATATTAATGCAAAAAACTTTATTTTATTTTTCTTTTAGTGGTATTTCATTTTTCCAATTACATGTAAAGATAGTTTTCAAAATTCACTTTTATAAGATTGTGAATTCCAAATTTTTCTCCCTGCATCCCTTATCTCTCCCCTCCCCAAGACAGCAAACAATCTGTTAAAGGTTATAAATGTACAATCATTTTGAATATATTTCCATATTAGTTATCTTATGAAGAAAAATCAAAACAAAAAGAAAAAAACCTGTGAGAAAGGAAAAAGAAAAATACAACAATTTTTTAAAAGCTGGAAATAGTATGCTTCAATCCACATTCAACCATCATAGTGTTTCCTGTAGATGCAGATTATGTTTTCCTTCCCATGTCTATTGGTAATGTCTTTGGATCACCACATTGCTGAGAAGAGTTAAGTCTGTCATAACTGATCATCACATAATCTTGCTGTTTCTGTGTATAATGTTCTCCCAGTCCTGATGTAAAAAATTTAAATAAAATGCTAGCAAGGAAGCATAATAACATATCACAAAGATTATATACTTTGATCGGATGGGATTTATACCAGAAATGCAGGGTTAGTTCAATATTAGAAAAACTATCAGCATAATTTTTCATATCTATAACAAAATCCACAAAAATCATGATTATCTCAATAAATGTAGGAAAAGATTTTGACAAAATACAACACTCATTCCCATTAAAAAAAAAAAACTAATAAACATAGGAATAAATGAGGCTTTCCTTAAAATGGTAATAGATCAGCAGCAGCAGCAACCATCATATATAATGGGGATAAGCTAGAAGCTTATCAATAAGATCAGGAGTAAAGAAAGGATTCCCATTATCATTACTATTATTCAATATTGTACTAGAAATTCTAGCTATATGAATGAAACAAACAAAAAAATAAGTTGAAGGAATTAAAAATAAGCATGAGAAAACAAAACTATCACTCTTTGCTGGTGACATGATGGTATTCATAGAGAACCTTAGGAAATCTCTAAAAAACTAGTTGAAATAATTAATAACTTTAGCAAAGTTGCAGGTTATAAAATAAACCCACATAAATATTCAACATTTCTACATGTTACCAATAAAATCAGCAAGAAGAAATAAAAAGAGAAATTCCATTTAAAATAACTTCAGGCAATACAAAATGCTTGGGAATCTATCTGCCAAGAAAAACCCAGGAATTATATGAACACAATTACAATTTTCACACAACTAAAGACCTATCTACACAACTGGAAAAATATCAATTGGCCATGGGTTTGTTTGACCCAATATTATAAAAACAACAATTCTACCTAAGTGAATTCCCTTAGTCTGTGCCAAATCAATCAAACTATAA
>NC_067400.1:487422558-487455545 GCF_016432865.1 Antechinus flavipes
AGAAAAGATTCTTGAGAGTAGGAATTATTTTAATCTTTATATACTGCATAGAGCCAAGAAGACTTAAATTCAAATTGAGACTCAGATATATGTGACCCTGTCACCTAAACCCTGTCCACCTCAGTGTCCACAATAAGATGTTGATAATAAAAGCACCTATCTCCCAGCCTATTACATGAAAATTCTTACAAGGCTATCATCAGTTTTACTCTCCTTTTTTAAAAGAATGTCTGACTTTAATCTGTCAACTAACAGAGTAGTTAATTTGAAAGGCTTTCATAATTGGTCATAAAAGACCAGATTCATGAAAAGCAAAAACTTGCCTTACTATACCATCCCTACTTTGCCTTTCCCCCAACAACAACAACAAAAAAAGCATAAACTAGCAAGAAATGAGATAATATTTTAAAAGTGCTTAAGCACAGTGTATGGCAAATAGCAGACACTTTCAAAAAATTTGTTCATTCCTTTCCCTCCTTATAAAGCAGAAATATAATTATAAATAAAATAATTATATATAAAATACAAAGAATATAATTTCTTTACTTAGCACTTTGCTTAATAAATGCTGCTGGTAGACTGCTGATAGTTTTAGCAACAGAAGGGACAAAAGAAGGCATCTATCTCACAATTTTTATAAATGAGTAAACTGAGGCTGATGGAAGTATATACATGATTTGCTCAAGATTTTTCTACTGGTGAAGAACATTAAGATTATTCTTGGTGAACATGGTTTACTCTTACATGGTAGCAAATTCTATACTAAGTTTCTAACAAGTTACTCAGGACCCGTTTGCTCAGATTAACTCTTATTGTCCAGGTTTCTTCTAGATTACTCTAAATTTCTCTCTAAACATGTGTTCTTCAAGCAATAAGCTTGAGTTTCAGATTTCTATCTGTGAAGAGTCTTGAGAAACTCTGTCTTCCCATACCTTTCTTAAATTTCTTCCTTATACTTCCTTATACTCTGACTTCTTGGCCACTAGAGAATTCTTGCTTCCAGACTGTTCTTAGTTTACAGAAACCTCTGGACTAGTTGTTGTTCAGATGTTTTTCAGTCATGTCTGATTCTTCATGACCTTACTGGTTTTCTTTGCAAAGATACTGCAATGGTTTGTCATTTCCTTCTCCAGGTCATTTTACACAGGAGGAAATTAAGGTGAACAGGATTAAGTCAATTGCCCAGGGTCACACAGCTAGGAAGTGTCTGAAGCCAGATTTAGGAATATGAGTCCTCCTAACTCCTGGGCCAGCACTCAATTCACAGTACCACAAAGCTTCCCTCTAGTCTAGACCAATCTGACACCTAATTCTTTTATCTCTTTGCCTGTCCCATAGCTAACTAAGACTCAGTATAAGTAGTGACTAGAGATGGATGAAACCATTTGTAGTACAGTTATTCCATATTTGAAATGCATACATTCCTACCTCTCAAAATGCTGTAAAGATTGATTAAACATCTATTTTAAAAAGGAACCCCTTAGGTGAAAATTCCAACAAGGCTATCAGTTTTACTCTCCCCAGGTTAATCAATACACTTCTTCTTGGGATGTCTAGCTTTAATCTATCAACTAGCAGAGCAGTTTATTTGAAAGGCTTCCTTAGTTGGTCATAAAAAGCCCAGATTCATGAAAAACTAAAACTTGCCTCTCCATGCCATCCCCCCCCCACAGAAAAGCATAAACCAGAATCTTGAGGAAAAAAGATCTTTCAATAACACTTATTCCCAAACTTTATGCCAGTCGTGTGTTTCCCCAGACATCATTACATTCTCTCATGACTGCTACCAAATTATATATGAATTCTAGAGGCAGTTTCTCTTTGTTATAAGCTTTTTATGTCATTCCATTTAATGCCAGTGATTGGTGATGAAATCAAAGCAGAGGCTCCAAGCCACACATCACTGTTTCCTCACCACACATACAAAAGTGAAAAATATAAACTGGATTTTCTGTTCAACCACTGCTTTAATAGCTAGATCCATACACACTTGGCTTCTCTGGCCATCAGCTTCCTCTTCTATACAAAATGGAAGTATTGAAATTCTGTCAAGAAATGAGGAGAAAAACTTCTTCCTGATTGTATAAGGTAGAACTAGGAGCAATTGTTTGAAAGCTAGAGGCTGGTTTAGATTTGATGTAAGAGAACACTTCCTAACAGAGCTATTCAGAAGTGGAATGGAGCACTGTGGGAGGTAGTAGGTTACCACTCATTAGATATCTTAAAGCAAAGGTAAGTAAGATCACTGAGGTTTTATACTAGGGTTATTTTTCAAATCTAAGTTGGACCAGATGGCCTCAAAGAGTCCTTCCAAATCTGAAATTCTGTGGTTCCAGTAATTTCCTTTACTATTAAACAATACAAACATTTTATTTTCTCTAATTCAGACTGACGCCAAACTTGGCCCAGCTCTACAAATGTGTAAGTATAAAAAGGTAGCAGTCCTTTATTTTAATACTATTTTCCTAAAAAGAAGGCAAAAGATAGAAGGGGAGAAAAAGCCATCAATTCTTCAAACACAATGGCCAAAAAGAAAACTCAGGAGCCGATTGTGCGTTGTTTTATAGAAAAAAATTATATATTTTTTCTTTCTTTCTTTTTTTTTACTTATTATCAACATTCAAATTCTAAATTCACATTATACATGAAAGTAGAATATCTGCTTTCAGATTAACTCTTATTGTCCAGGTTTCTCCTTCTAGATTACTCTAAATCTCTCTCTAAACATGTGTTCTTCAAGCAATATCTGCTTTCATGATATTCTGAATATCTGCTAAATATCTTAATTCTTTCACCTCTGGTAAATTTACATGATTTGATATAAGGCATATAAGCACATGTGATATTAATGTACACATGAGTATAATCAACTTTGTCTATACACACTAATGTTGCTATTTTCAGTCAAATCATCTTCCAGGACTTTTAATTTTAAAACTGGCAAGAAAGGATGCTTTCCAATCGAAGGAAACAAAAACTCATGAAAAATACAAGAGATATACTTCTACCAGACCTAGGGTAGATCCAGACAGAATTAAATTTTTTTCCCATTGGAATTCAGAAGATTGCAGATTTAAAAATCCTAGTCTATAGGCCCATTTCCTTTCTCCTTCACTATTCCCTTCCCCTATAGTCTCCTCTTCAAGAGAACACATGTACAGTCATCTATTTGAATTCTAAAGAATGGGACATTTCTTTTTAGAAGACAAAGTATTGACAAGTGAGCAAGCACTTTAACATAATCTTAATAGTCATCTTGGTAAGAGATCACACAGGTGAGAAAGATTCATCACATTTTCCTACCCTGGATTATTTTTTCTCTACAGTTAGACCCATTCTTAGGCTTGCCTTTTTGGGGACTTCTAAGTTTTATACTCCTCTTGTCCTAGGTATATACAAGAGCTTTTTCTCTTTGTTTAGCTGAGACTGGAAATTTTTTAAGGCGTGTGAAAAGAAAGTACTATAGATTATTGCAACACAAAAAACAAAATGAGTATCCATCGATGAGTATAGTTAACCAAATTGTGGTATAAAAATGTAATAGAATATTATTATACCATAAAAATGTCAAGGGTAAATAACTCAGAGAAATTTGAAATAGACATTTATGAACCACTACAGAGTAAATTAAGTAAAACAATTTGCATCATGGCCATAATATAAAAGTTACAACAATTAGAGATATCAGAGGTTGATCTGTGTATTGACTGATTCAGCATAGGACTGACAGGGAGGTGGGCCTGTTGCCTTTGCTGCAGGTGGAGTAGGAGACAGACTCAGGATGGAGCATAAGGGAATGTGTTTACTTATTTTGTCCAACAGAGTTTCTTAAATGAAAGGAACAGCAAATCAAAACATTATAGGGAAGAAAAGCAGATGAGTTTATAGAGCAGTATTCTTGTCTGAAGCTAAGAAAATTTGCAGCCACAGAATAGCTTTTGGAAGACATCCAGCCACCCTTCTTTCCCTTTTCCTTAATTCAATCATTTATGTCAGGTTTCCCATGTGATTTATACATAATGTTGGGAAAGTCTGTACCCTTTAAGATTCTTAATCTCTTTTTCTAGACTAGTAAACTCCAGGATTTAGAAACCTCTGGTTTCATCACTAGCATCTTCATTCCTGGAATCTGTCTGTCTTCTATCAGGTCCATTTAACATTTAGGATCAGCCCACTTCTTACTAAATTCTTACTCCTAATGTGAATGGACACATGTAGATACATAGATGCAATGGACACATTCCAAAGCCCTTTGAAAACACTGCCTTTCCCTGAACAAGTGTCTTGCTTATTATGTTACACAGTTTAAGAGCAGTATAGAAAACAAAAATGGGTGCCATCAATAGAAATATGGTTAAACAACTTGCAGTATATGAATATAATGGAATATTACTATATTGTAAAAATTACAAATATAAAGAATTAATAAAATTTTGGAAGATGTTTAATGAATTGTTCGTGAGACCTTTTAAATGTAACAAAAGTATATGCTAAATGTATACCCAAAATAGAAGTCCTCCATAAAAGAAGAAAACTGTGGGGGGAAGGAAGATAGTTGAATGACACAGGGAGTCTATCTAAATTCAGCAATCAAGGTCCTTAAACCCATTGTGGGGAGTTGAGAATAACCCTTACTCATAATGTCCCTTAGTTCCTCCCTTTGGAGAGCTAAAAACCTATGCATCTAATCCTATGATGTCCCATGGGGGTGAAATGGGGAGAATGGGAAAAGCTGCCATCAACAAGCACTTATTAGGCAGCACAGTGGGTGGATTTAGGAGTCTCATGGTCTCATCACTATCATTTTCATCCCTGGAATCTGTCTGTCTCCATCCGGAAGCAAAGATGAAGGAAATTATTCCAGACACAGTTGGGAGACAGAATCTCTTGGAGGCCAAGATCATTGGATCTTAAAGTATGTGGGGATGAATAAGGTGTAATAAGACAAGAAGAGGGAGAGGGCCAAGGCAGGTTACAAAAGAAAGAGAACACCAAATTTTATATTTGACCTTGTAGGTGATCAAAAACTACTGGAGTTTTAAAAAGGAAGAAAGTCTCCAATATTCTAATTAATTCGACTGCAAGAGTGGGATATCCCAAATCCCTCTGAGAATGAAGGGTTTTCAAATACTCAAATGGCTATTTTAACACATAAATTTGGAAGTAAACTCTAGGCAGGCAAATCACTCTGATTCCTGATCAACCTCAAAAATGAAAGGAAATAATACATCCTGTTGGAAACCTTGATTTTCTTTCTTCTGATGAGATCTCAGTTTATATTTCCATAGGGAAGTCTTTCTCTTTAAATGTTTATTCAGATATTTCTTTGTCTCTTGGGGAAAAAAAAGGAGAATCACAGAGTCATAGACTTTAAAGAGATCTCAGAGACCACCCAGTCTAACTTATAAACACTAAAAGTCCAGGGAGATCGAATAAGTTATTGAAAGACACCAAAGAGATAAAGTGGGTGAAACACTGGGTAGAGGTATGGACCTGGATTCAAATTTTACCTTAGGCATGTGATTTAGGCAAATCATTTAACTTTGCTTTCCTTTACTTTTCTTACCTGTAAAATAGGAAATAATAACAATACCTATTTCTGGGGTTGTTATGAGGATAAACATGATGATATCCCTAAAGTGCAATGTTTAATTTTGCTATAAAAATAATAATTAAGATGATGATAATAGTAATGGTAATGATATAATGATGATTTAAGAGAGAATCTGAACAAAAACTATTCATTTCAAGTCTAGTGCTCTTACCACTGCTCTTTTTGTTAGGGTTTGTGACTAAGTCATCTCTTATGGTGAAGTATAACATATACGAGAGCAATCATCAATTTATTATGTACAGATTTAATAAATTTAAAAGGTTTAAGACTAGAATAAGTCTTAGTGATTGCCTAATCCAATTTCTGAATTTAACATATTAAATCCCAAAGTCTTAAAAAGAAGAAAAACAAATATTAAACATTCTTTATTTTGCTCAAGTCTAAATATTTCTGTTTCTTTCAATAGATTGTCATACAGCATGGGCTCCAGACCCTAGAAACCCTCTTGGTCAAGCTTATCAATAGCCTTCAAAAAACCTGAACCTTCTGCTGAACCCAAAAGTCCATATATGTTCTAAAAGGGGCAGAATACAGGAAGACAAACACTTCCTTGATCCTGATACTAGGATTTTAGTATAGTCTATATTTGCATTCTATGACCATAACCTCAAACAAGTCCAATCTCTTCTGCTCTCAAAATATAAATAGGGTCAGACCTGGTTAGTACTTGGACATTTGTGAAGCAGCTAGATGGCACAGTGGATAGCATGGCCAGATACTCATCTTCCTGAGTTCAATATTGATCTTAGGTACTTAACCAGTTGTGGTGACACTAGTCAAGTCATTTAACATAGTTTGCCTCCTTTTTCTCATCTGTAAAATAAGCTAAACCACTACATTATCTTTGCCTAGAAAACCCCAACTTGGGTTGTGACTGAAAAATGACTGAATATTTGTATTAGCTTTAAAAAAAAAAAAAAAAACTTTTATGTGACAGTTCAGATCTTACAAGCTACTAAAACTCTAAAACAAGCTACTAATTCTCACATGAACTACTCTTTAGTTCCACCTCATTTTAACTTGTACTTGGCCAGTCGCTTCTTCAGTTGCAAGTCTTAAGGCTTTAAATTTAACCCTGTTAAATGTCTTCTTATTAGATTTGGCTCAGTTGTAGTATGTTAAAAATCTTTGCACCTCAGTGAAAGTTAATACCAATTAGCATTATTAAGAGATTATTAAGACAATAAAAGCACCAAGTTCCAGTAAATTGCTTTTCAAATATTTCATTTGTATCCAACATAAGAAATAGGGGCTTTTCATTTCCAATCAGAATAAGTTTAGATAATTTTTATTTAATATTTCAAGTGAGTCATCATAGCCTCTCCACCAATTAATATTCTCCTTGAAGGATTAAGGCCACCTGAAATTTGTAGCTTTCACAGCTGCTATCCTATCCTATTTAAATGTGGGTGGTTTTGTGTGGGTGCTGGAAAAAAAGAGGTTGGTAAGATAAAATGGAAAACAATAATTCAGTTATACAACTGAGAGCTATTATAAGCAAAAAATACTTCCTTTGGAGAGTTCAAAAACAAATGTTATTTGTACAAATAATTAAGACATTTGGAATAGTTTCACTTTAATGGCAGACTTCCTGATTTGAGTAACCAAAGAGGATTGTCACGATAGATTAGTGACTGTGATGGCTTTCTTTTAATTTAATGAATGAGGAAATTTTTCCCCTTTAATCTATTCAGATCTTTGATCTCTTCTGCAAGGTTAAGGTTAGGACCAGGGTCAACTGGGTGGATTCTTTCTTGAGTTGGAAACTTTTCCATTAAAAATAGATTTATAATCACTAGGCAGAAACCAAAAATTCATTGAGGTAAGCACATCTTTACCACTCTGTTTCTAGTATGTCTAAATTAATAAATTGGAGACTAGAGATTTAGAAAGGAGGAAAGACATCAGACCTGTAATTTCACTTGTATTTTTGTTGTTCAGTCATGTCCAACCCTATGGTATAACATCATTTGGGGTTTTCTTTGCAAAGATAATGGAGTGGTAAGCTATTTCCTTCTACAGATCATTTTACAGAGAAGGAAAATGAGGCAAATAGTTTAAGTGACTTACTCAGGATCACACAGCTACTACATATCGGTGGCCAAATTAGAATTCAGGTCTTTCTGACTCCAGATCTAGTGCTTTATCCATTGTGTCATCTAGCTGCCTAAGCATGCAATATATATTTCAGCAAATAATAGTCAACAGGGTTAAGTAACTTGCCACACAACTAGGACGTGTCAGAAGCCACATTTGAACTCATAAGTTTTGACTCTAGGCCCAGGATTCTATCAACCGGCTATCAAGCTGGTATAGAAAGCTCTTGATATAGACACTTTCTCTAACAAAGCAGATCTCTGCAACATAACAGACTTCGAGATTTGTTTGGAGTCCTGAAAGTTAAACAGCTTCTTTACAGTCACACAGCCAGTTTGTATCAGAGAAGCATTGTTCAAACCCAGGTCTTAACTAACTCTGGCTCTCTAATTATTTACATCATGCTATTTCTAAGAATGTTAGGAATTTTAAGTTTTAAAATGCCTAAATTTTTAAATGCTGCTTATTTCCTTTAAACTAAAAGTCAAATGTTTCACAAATCATAGCTATCTCCAAAATGTGTGTCTGTTCTATGTTAATACCAAAAATCATTAAAGTAATGTCTTTCTAGACATTGTGTACATTTGTTGGCTTCACCTCTATGAAAAAAAAATTAATAAACTGAACCATGAGAAATCATCAGGTACCAAATCTAAAGTTAGTCAAGTAGCATTTACTAAATGCCAACTATATAAAAATGTAATTATTCACTGAAGACAAAACCAAAAAAATATAGTTCTTGCTCTAAAGAAGCTCGTAGTCTAAAGGGGGAAGAAACCTGCCAACAATTAAGATATATACAAGATAAAATGAGGGAAGTCTCAGAGGGAAGGGTTTAAGATTAAGGAAGCCTGGGAAAAGCTGCTTCTTTCAGAAGGCAAAACTTATAGCTAAGGCTTGAAGAGAAGCCAGAAGGCAAATATGAGCGAGAATTCCAAGCATGGAAGGAGGCTGAGAGGTCAGAAAGGGGAAGGTGAATGGACAGTCAGTGACTTGAACTCACTGAGGATGTTATCTAACAACTTTACCTTGGCTTTCAAATACATCTGTTAACTATTTTAGTTCTATCTTTCCCAAAGATAGCAATAGATAGAAATCTAAAGATTGCTTATCCTGGAAATTAGTTTGTAAATTAGAAAGGACATTAGATATATCTAGTCCACCTCTACCAGTTGACAATTAAAGAAACTAAGAACCAGAGAGGTTAACTGAGTTAAAATAACTATAGAGAATTTTAAAAATTATGGACTGTGATGTGCACATATGGAATAACAGACAGCATAGTATAGAAGAAAGTAGAACATAACAATTAATTATCCTATACTGATCATTGCTCTCTTCACTACTGCCCCCACCTCTTTCAAAATATCTTTCATTCCCCTGCACCAATGCCCAGATTCAAACTCTCTGGCTATAATTCCAGGACTTTCTTCTTTAGCAATCACAGTACTCTCTCCTTCCCCAAAGCTACTGACCTCTTTAATGTCCCTGTGCTTGAAACAATACCCAAAACTTGCTTGTCCAGTACTCTGCCTGATGCTCTTACCTGTGATTAGTGGCCACAAGGGGGTGTCCCTTGATTATCATATTTCATGAAAGTTTAGAGACAGAAAGAGCTATAGAATCAACTAGTCTACTCTAAACTTTAGGTCAAGGTAGACCTATAAAGGCTAATACGTTATTTAAGGTTATGCTGTTAATCAATTGGCAAGGACTAGCATTCATGTCTCTCAACAACTAGTCACTATGCAAAGCAGTTTGGTTTGAGCAGATCGAACTCTGGATTAGGAAGTTTTCACTTTAATTTCTAATTTGGGTAGTCAATCACATGACAATAAATAAACCTGCTACTCATTCATGCATCCTTCCCTCCTTCCTTCCTTCTTTTTTCCTCCTCTCTTTTCCTTCCTTCCTTGCTATTCTTTCCTTTCTTCCTTCTCTTTTCCCTTCTTTCCTTCCTTGTTCATTCCCTGCCTCCCTTCTTCTCTTTTTGAATTGAACTTTTGATTTAATTGGTGAAGAGAATTCTGAGTGAGAAACGTCTCTACCAATATAGATCATGCATTGCTAAACAACTTAATCTTAGAGTCACTGAGAGGTTAAGTGATTTGCCCAGGCTTTTATAGTCATAAAATATCTATCAGTTTGAATCCAAATCTTTCAAACTCCTCAGTCAGCTATTTATCCACTTCTGAGTCTGACTAAGTTTCGTATTTTAATGCAGATAAAAATAGTCTCCTACATACTAGTGAAATAAATTCACAAAGCACCTGTAAATTACTTGGAGCTTTTTGGAATGGGGTTTTATGACCGATTAAGCATGGTAAATGTTCTTTTCCCATAAGCAGACATGACTCAATTCAAAAGGATATTCAAAGAATTATTTGGTACTTACAAGGCATTCCATACATTGACAATCATAAAAGAGATCAGAATTAGTGGCTAGTAGCAAAGACTGTGCAAAACATTAATGTTTCATTATATCATTAACTCAGTGCTAGTCCCAGATAATACTTGTTTCATGATGGAATACTCTATTATATGCTAAATTATAAATCATTTTACATCTTCCATACCAAGCTGAAGTGGACTGAACAGAAGAGTTGAAAGCAGAAATTATTTTTAATATGGATTCACAAGAACAGAATGCACTCTAGCAAACTATAATAAGACAATAAATTTAATTCACAGAAGGGGAGAAAATAGGGCTGAGAGTTTATTAGGCCTACTTGACATTAAGGATTTCAAACTTCTCAACTGCTAATGCAGCTGCTTGCTAAATAGTCAGTCAATAAACATTTATTAAGCATCTACTATCATGTGCCAGACAGTGTACTAAGTACACAAATAAAATACCGTCCATATAAAAGATGAGAAGTGTTAAAATGTCATATTCAGAAACATGTAAGTTGAAATCTTAACTATAAACTCATACTTCTTGCTGTGTCTTATTCTCCCACCATATCTCCCACCTTATCCCATCTTGAATTTCCTCAAACATAAGTTCACATCTCTTTCCAGATATTGGTCAAACTATAGACCTTCCCTTTCACCTCCCACTGACACCCACCTTTTTCTTGCAGAGTTCAGCTCTGGACTTTGCCATTTACTACATTTAGTGGCTTTAGGGCAGTGAAAGGTAATCCAGATACAAAGCCAAAACTATGAGTTCCTATCCTCACAGACCTTACATTCTATCATAATATGTATATATAGTATCATATATAATAATATAATAGTAGTACAATACAAGGTAGATTGGGGTGGGGCAGGGGTACCAGCAGCTGCAGAGATGAGAAAGTAATGCTTAATTTAACTTATAAAAGAAACAAATGATTCCAAGCCCAGGAAGTAAAGATGTTTATTCCAGTCTTGGGGAAGAGAGCAAAGGAATTGAGATGGAAAACATGTAGCATGTTATATGTTAAGGTCAGTTTGTTCATATTTTAGAATGCTGAAAGGGGTGTAATCAGGATAGAAAAGCAAAATGGGACCAGTCTGTAAAGGTCTTTGAACGACAAACTGGGGAGATGAGGGAAGTGTGCTATATTTTTTATGAAAGTAGGTGGTCTTAACTCTTTGTCTACTTATGAAAACTTTTTAGCAGTTCGGTAACGCCTATGGAACTCTTTTTAAAATAATGTTTGAAAAAATCATTAAATAAAATGCATTGGATTATAAGAAAAACCAATTATACTGAAATATAATCTTTAAAGAATTTTTAAATTAACATACTTTAAAATGATTAAAATATATATACTTTTAAAAAACTAAATCTACATACCCTAAGTTAAGAACCCCTTTGCCCCAGAGGTAATGGGGAGCTGCTATGGCTTAGTTAGTAGAAGAATGACATGATTAAATATGTGTTTAATGAAAAGCAGTCTGGCATATGTAGAGAACTGAAATGGGAGAAGCTTGAAGCAAGGGGACCAACTGGAGGCTGTTGCAAAAGTATAGGTGAGAGGTAATGAAGACCTACACTGAGCTTGTGGCCACGTAAGCAGTTTGAAAGGATTGGATCCAGAACACATGGAAGGAGAAACTATAAAGTTTGGCAACGAATGAATATTTGGGGTGAAGGAAAGTATAGAGTCAGGGATAATGCCAAAGTTGCAAATCTGGAGACTAGAAGGATAATGGCACCCCTGACAGAAATAGGAAAGTTTGCAAAAGAGTAAAGGGGGGATGGGAAGGGAAAGAGTAGAGAGGGAGAATGATTCTACAAGTTCTGCAGTCTTAAATGTTAACCAGGCAGTCGATATTTCAAGACTGGAATTCTGCAAAGAAACTTGTACTAGATAGGTAGATATAGGAGTAATTTACAGATAGATGATAATTAAGTCCGTAGAAATGAATGAAGTCACCAAGGCAGAGTTGAAAAAAAAGACAAGGGGCCCAGGACAGAGGCCAAGCATAATTATAAGAACACATCTAAATAAAAATACATTAAATATTACATTTATTAATAACATTAAATACACAGAAGAGAATATAAAGAAATTCAGAGGGTGCTATAGACAAGCAGGGCAGTTTTGTTACTGTCATGTTAAAAGTTATAAATATTTTAAAAGTATATAGTAGAAGTTCACAGTTGAAAAAAGTTTTTACTAAAATTTTTCCTCATACCTGTTTTTAATAACTCTTCAAAATTTCCACTAGTATCCTATTCTCCTCCCCTCTCTCCACCCAGAAAAGTACTCTTATAAAAATATATTTTCAATTTTAAGAAAATAAAGAAAAAGAAGGGGAAAAAAGGAAAAGCCAACAAAACTGATCAATAACAAATAAAAGTCTAGGAATATGTGCATTAAACCACACTCCTAAATTTCTCCTGCAAAAAGATGAGTCAGGGTCAAAGATATACTAGTAAATGGTTTTTTGTTTTTTTTTTTAAGTCTCAGAAGAAAAGAAAGTGTATGAACAACAACTTTTAACTCTGATCTTCATTATCAGCATTTTCTATCATAATAATAATAGCTAATAATAGCATTTATATAATGCTTTAAGATTTGCAAAACTTTTCAAATTTTTATTATTTTGTCCTTAGACCCCTGAAATGTAGGTACTATATTATATTCTCATTTTATAGATTTGAAAAACTGAGGATCAGTAAAATTAGGTAACTTGACTTAGGCCATACAAATAGTAATTATCTGGGAGCCAATCTGAACTTAAATCTCCCTAACTCCATTACTTAAGTTGTTAGTCCATCAATAAAACAATAAATCAAGCCCAGATTTGTTTGCCTCTTTCCAAAGAATAACTGTTCACAATGAACATTTAATAAGGCCAGGCTAGGACCTGATCCCAGCACATTACTAGATGGGGTCATCTTCTCATATATTGTTCTTCATCATTTTGCAATCGTCATTCTTGTTTCTTGACTTTTTTTTTCCTTTCCATTTCCACTATAGAAGTCAATGTATGTAATGTTTTCTTAGTTCTCCTTAATTCACTTTGTATCAAGATCATGTTTTTCTTGTTTCTTTGCCATTTATCATTTTTTTTTACAGCACAGAGATCATGTATCATAATTTTTTTAGCCATTCCCCAAATTACAGACATCTACTTTGTGTCAAATTCCTTGATAACAGAAATGCTGCTATAAATATGTTGGTGTGACTTTCTTAAGGTATAAGCTTAGTAGAGCAATATCTAAATCAACAGATATGGACATGTGAGTCTATGGCCATTTGAGTCACTTGAATTGTTTTTTAAAATGCTTGTACTGATTCACAGCTCCTCCAACAATGCTAATTTCAACAATGAATCCACTCATCTTTTGTCATTTTTGTCAATTTGTAGGGGGTGAGTGTAAAACTTCCAGATTAGTTTTACTGCATTTCTCTTATTATTAGTGATTTTATGGTTGTTGATAGTTTGTAATTCTTTTTGAAAACTCCATATTCTTTAGTGATGGCACATTTTTTTCTATTCTTTGAATAATGAAATGTTCATGTTTGTTATTGTTTATTCATGTAAAAGCAATAGTAATAGATGCTTATATAATACTTTAATATTTTCAAAGCACATGAACATACATTATCTCATTTGAGCCTTCTAAAAACTGTATAGAGTAGTGAACATTAATAACATTGCCCCCATTTTAGAAATTTGGAACCTGAGGCCCAGGAAAAAGATTAAATGACTTTTTCTTAAAAAGTTAAATTAAAAGAAAGGTTTAAATTTAGGTTCTCCCAATTTTTAGGTCCCAGATTCTAGTCCTATATACCATGTTCTTTACATGTATTTATGTACATGTAAAGATATACATGTATTGCATGTATTTACACATAAGTATGTGTGTATATTATAAAAACAAACACGTGTGTGCATATTATATAATACATGCATACATATTACATTGCAAGTCATAAATGCATTATATTCAAATAATACCTTAACATGATCAAATCCAACCAAAATGTCATTTAGCCAACTGCCAATTTTTAACATTTTTTCCAATGGAAATTTCATTTTTTAATGTCCCTTAATATTTGCCTAATATTAAGCTTTCAAGGCACTAAAGCCATTGAATAGAATAAGTTATAAAATAACTGGACATCATCTTTCTTTGATTAAAATCTCTTAATCTTACAACTCATTCTCTGCCTGATTTTTCCTAAACTGATAATGTTCTCAATGTGACCTTCAGTCAGTCTTCCTCTCTCTTCTTCCAATGCATCACTCCTGGTCTCTTAGTCTCCAACTTTACTTTTGAATCCTTTCCTTCTTATTCATCCATATCTTCTAGATCCCATGCTGTAAGATCACCATGTCAAGTAATTATAAATATTTGTGATTTTCTAAGAGGAAAGACCAATAAGGAATTTGTAATTTGATTTTGTTTATTTTTTTATATAGCCATTCTACTTCTTTTCTATAATGTTTTCAGTACTATAGTGTTGATTTTTTTTTATTTCAAACACTGTATAATATGTTATTTTTAAAATGCTACAAAGTAATTTAGCATTAATGTCTTTTCCCATTTCTATGCCTTTGGAAAGACCTTCTCATATCTAGAATGCTCTACCTCTTCACTTTCCATCTCAAAAAGCCATTCCTGATTTCCTCAGTTATTATGCCTCATTCTCACCTACCCTCCTAAGTGTTTATCTGTTATACATTCTATATTTCCTTATTTGTGAATATGTATCTCGCTAAAAAGAACCAAAATTTCTTAAGGAACTCTCTCCTATGTCTTTCTAAAAACCAGAGACTAGTACTGTGAATAGTACAAAAAATGACTAATAAATACTTCTGGATTGATTTCTAGGTCTGCCAAATATTTTATACACAAAATTTCCCTTCAACATATCTGCTGAGATAAAAACAATAATGATGATAATAATAATAAATTACAAGGCAGCTAATCTAGTGATGATATATGCAGGTATATATCTATATCTATCTATCTATCTACATATATATATATATGTATATGTATATAATGTATATATGTAATATGAATATATACATCACTGAGATTTCCACCCAAAACTTTTCACAAACTCTTAAGTTAATGAGAATTATTCATTTTTTCCAACAGAAGTCCCCCAAATCAAATACTAAACTCAAAAATTAAAACATATATATTTTATAAAAAATATATATGGCAACAAGAAATTACCTACTGCTCTTTTCTCAAACATCTAAGATCCTATACAACAAGGGGCTGGGAATCAAGGTTAATTTTAGGCAAATTTCCTCAAAATAAGGATACATAACTCCTAGGGACTATCCTCAAGTAATAATAAAGGCAGAATTGAAAGGGACCAAGGAGATTAGCTAATCTAAAAACCTCATTCTACAGATGAGGAAGCTGAGAACCAGGTAAAATATGACTTAAAAGTTGTCACACAAGTAATTCTTTAGCAAAGTTAAATCTAGCACTTTCTCATTGCCCCAAGCTACCTAACCTCTTTCAGCTACATCATGTTCTTTATTTCCCTTGCTCCCAAACTACAACAGGATCTAGCCACTAAGATCTCCATATTTACATTTATGTAATTTCCAGGTCCACCTTAACTTTTGCTTATTTATTAAGTCAGCCTTTTCAATTCTCCTAGCACCATACTCCCCCACTTCTGCCAAACCCATTCCTCCAATAGACTTTCCTCATAAAAATAGAACACAAGGTTATTTTCTCTAAAATGAATAGAATGGTTGGGGAAAGGGATAATGAAGTCATAGGTTTTAATTCAACTGTAACAAATATGTATTAAATGCAAATTATATGCAAGGTGCATAGCATAGATTTAAAGGTAGCAGGATCTTTAAAAATTTTATGAGCTGATTAAGTATAACTGCAAAGATAAAGCAGAGTACAATGAGAAATCTGAGGGAAAAAAGCTCACTTCTATATGAGGCCTGGGGAGCTCTGTGCATAGTAAGGGCTTAATAAATATTTGTGGATTGACTGATTGGTTGGACCTGAAAGGCTTCTTGGTCCCTGAGGACATTTGAAGAAAAAGGGATAGAAGCCAGTAGAAAAGGAGGTAGGGAAGGCTTGTAAGGTTAGCAACACCGTTTAAGTGACAGCAGTCCTCCATGATGTCATGGAATAAAATTTGAGAAACACTGGTACAAGAAGAGGATGGGATGGTAAATAAAAATAAATTTTGTGGCTAGAAAAAATTAGCTGCAAAGTTTACTTAAAAATCAAGGATTTTGACTTATAAAATAATGTAGTATCAGGATATAGAATGAAACATATTTTGGATGGGGTCAATGTGATATTTTTCCTTGACAATGAAAATTTGCTTTTTTGGTTTTTTTTTTTTTTTTTTTTTTTTTGGAGGAGTGGAGGGAAAAAGAGAGAAAAATAAATTTTTAATTGAAAAATTCAATTTAATTAAAAATAAAATAATGGCCCTAGATTGATTGTTTTCTTGTGATATATACTTTCACATATGTGTGTGTGTGTGTGTGTGTGTGAGAGAGAGAGAGAGAGAGAGAGAAAGAAAACTGTCTTGTGTTACAGTTGATTCAATAATCTAATGTTGTAATATGACAAAACAAAAAGTATAGAAAGATAAATTTCAGATAAAGAAAACAACACAAATTGACTTTGACTAATAATAGTTATTGTTCACTTTCCCACAACTTTACCTGAAGAGAGACTGATATTTGAGATTTATCAACATATACATACATAAAATAAAATGGAGTACAGAGAATTAGCAGAGGCAGAAAATGATAGGAATCCTGAACAGAGAGGAAGAAGATCTCTAAAAATGTCAGTTATTATTGCACATATTCATAGGGTTTAGGGGTGGGGGAAGACATGCCTTTGTCTGGAATATACAAAAGGTGTTAATGTTTTGTTTTTTTAATCTAGATAGTCATGCTAATTTCCATTCCAAGTGTTAAGTACAGGTTATCTATTGTTGGCACTGAGCTTTTTCATCTTTCAAGTGTCCATGGCAGTGAGATCTCCACCTAAAAATATTTACAAGGAAAGTGACTCGCCCTCTTGGTAAATGTTTAACCTTCTGAGTACATAGCTCATGCTGTACAAGAGCATTCCAATTGGGTTTTTCTACACCAAAACATTGCTTTATTAACACAGAACTATAAATATACAACTTAATTCTTAAACTAGATTAAAAATGATTAATACAATGCTGTTTTATTTATACTATGTTATTTTTAAAGCCCAATCTTATTAATATTATGCTGAAGCTAGTTTATACCAATTACTAAAAAGAAATTTCATTCAGAATTTAAAAAAAAAAAAAAAAAACGGCTAAAAATTAGGGCCATATCAAGGTCCTAGCAAAAGCTCATTTTCATAGTGCTCACACAACATACAAATGTTTACTTTGCCCAGGAATCAAAACTCATAAGGTCAAACATGTTAAAATTTATTTAGAAACCAAGCAAATTTAATTATAAACAAATCTGAATAAGTCCAACATCAAGCCTTTTACAAATGGATGAAACATATGTCTGTATCTAAGCAGATGACGTTTTACAAGAGGAGGGAAACAAGAAACACAGGCCTGTGGTCTTGTAGTTTCTTCTGCTCTGTGATTTTTGTTTCACGTGTTTGGCCACTAGGATTACAATAACAGCTCACATTTAGACAGTACTTTTACTTTCAAAGGGTTCTACCAATATCATCTCTTTTTACCCTCATGACAATCTTAAGTGGTAAGGCATTGTAGTATTATTCCCATTCTACAGATAGAGAAACTGATAAGTTCTAAGTCTAAATAATTAGTACAAAACTACACAATTTCTGAATGTCAGAGTTGAGACTCAACACTAATCCTTCTGATTAAAAATCTAATGTTCTTGTCTTGTCTTGTCTTGGAAAACAGTTTGGAATCATGTAAATAAAGAGACTAAAATGTCACTTTGATTCCACTAATAGTTAAAATACTCCCAAAAAGGTCATTAATAAGAAGAATAATCCTAAATATACTAAAATATTTATAGCATCATTTGTTGTAGTATCACAAAATTGAAAACACTGTAGATGTTCATCTACTGAAGAACTGGTAAACAAATTGTGGTATATGAATGTAATGGACTATTATTGTGTTATGAAAAATACTGAATATGATGAATACAAAAAATCTTGAAAGACTTATATGATCCGATATGAAAATAAGCAGAGCCCCCGTATATGTGTGTGTGCATGGATATATTTATTAGTATATACACAAACATACACAATGACTACAATAATCTAAATGGAAAACACAACTAAAAAAAGTGAATTTTGCAAAATTATAAAGAACAAGCATGGGCCTAAAGAGATGTAAGACACTCCCACTCACTCTTTTATAAAGGTAAATAGTCCACATGTTTGGAATATGAAAAATACATGTATTTTTTTCAATTAATCAGTTGGGCTGATTTTTTTTCTTATCCTCTTTTTCTTTTAAAAAGAAACTTGATCTGTTGCATAAAAATGGATGACTCAAGAGAGGGAAAGGAGGGAATTCTGGAGATATATAAAAAAAAAGATAAAATAAATTTTTAAGATAGTTATTTTAACGTTTAAATTCATCACTCTGTGTTCACTCTATAAATGAGACTATATGAATTTCTCCAGGCTTGTAGTTAGACTTGTCATTATCAATATTTGATTCCATCAATTTAGATTTGATCTATTTTAACTACCCAGAGATCAGCATTGATCTAGAAATAGTTAAAATAGCAGGCTAACAAATGAACCATTTCCTAAGGTGTAGGTATAGTAATACCTTCCTCAGGTATTCAGGGTATCCTGGAGTTCCTGTCTTTCCTCTGATCCACCTGTTTCCTAGTTAAGATAATCAGTATGCATATCCCTGCAGACACTTGCCCTACATGCTAAAACTCCTAGTCAAAGTCTCATTGTGCTTTCTAATTCTGTTTTATTATTTTTTCAGTCATGTCCAACTCTTCATGACCCCATTTGGAATTCTCTTTGAGAAGATACTGGAATGGCTTGATATTTCCTTCTCCATCTTATTTTACAGATGAGAAAACTGAGATAAATAGGGTTAAATGACTTTCCCAGCATCAAATAATTAGTAAGTATCTCATGTCAGATTTGAACTTAAAGGATGAATCTTCCTGACTCCGCCTTGACACTTATCGAATACTCCCTCCCTCAGCTTCTGCAACTGTAAAAGGTACTGCTGCCTTCTGCAACATGGTAATTGGGAGCAAAGTGTTTTATAAACTTTTAAGTGTTATATAGGATACAGTTCTTCCAATTATGTTTTTGAATCAAGTAAGAATGCAATCTGCTTTGTAATCTTAAAATTATCTTATTCTTCTCGTCTTATTTTGTGGAACTTAGCTAGAATGAGACAGTGACTTTGATAATAGCTAACATTTATAAAGTGCTTACTATTACCAAGCTATTAGTTAATAGCTATACTACTATTAATGTTTTATATGTAATATTCTGTGAATATGTAGATAAAATACCTGCTTTTTAATAACTAAATTAAAGTTTTGGAATTTAAGCTCATGTTTACTGTAGGTTTACTGAAAACATTTCTGCAACAATTCAATGAGCATACAAAAGTGGGGGAGTGATACTCCATCATACTCTCACATATTTTTTTTTAGCTAGAATGAGACAGTGACTTTGATAATAGCTAACATTTATAAAGTGCTTACTATTACCAAGCTATTAGTTAATAGCTATACTACTATTAATGTTTTATATGTAATATTCTGTGAATATGTAGATAAAATACCTGCTTTTTAATAACTAAAGTTTTGGAATTTAAGCTCATGTTTACTGTAGGTTTACTGAAAACATTTCTGCAACAATTCTATGAGCATACAAAAGCGGGGAGTGAGTATCACTCCATCATACTCTCACATATTTTTTTTTCCTTCTATTAAGTCTCTAAGTAGTTTGGAGATTGAATATTCAATATGGCAACACTTGGTAAAATGTTCTTAAAATTTTATGGATTTATTTTTATCATTATTATTATGTATTCTTAAATAACCTTTCATGTAAGTGTTAAATTAAATTGTAAATTTCTTGGGACCTGGAATTTTGTCTAATACTTTTCTGTATTTACCATTGTTTCCTCTTACCTCAAGAGTCAGGATTGATATATTTGACAGGACTTGGAGAAACCTCAAAGAGCCTAAGGATAACAACTCAAACATTTATGGAGGTATATAGAACAACAAGGACAACAATTGGGAGTTTATGAAGGATATAGGAATTGAACATACAGTCCAAGAAAATTCAAAGTCAAAGAGGCAGATTAAGAGAGAATAAAGAAAGAAGAGATGATAAATTATAAGATTTTAAAATAAAAAATCTGGAAAGGGCCAGAGGCAAAAAGGCCTAATCATAAATTGTAGTGAACAATGAGTCAGAAAAATTCAAGGGATCAAAAGTCTAAGGGCAGAACAAGAAATAACAATAAGAAAACCAATATGGTTAAGGAAGGGAAAAAAAAGCATGATTTTATCACATATAATTTTGTGGCAATCAAAGAATGTTTATTAAATGATTAGTATTATTTAGAAGGAAGTTTGCTTCACAAATACAGTACAATTGCTACACTATGAAAGGAGAGAAAGGGTCTAAAGATAGCCACTATTACATTCTACATTGTGACCTTGAAGGAAAGCTGCTGGATTCCATAAACTTTGTGCAAACTATTGCTGCTTGTGAAAGTCTGAATTACAAAACTCTTTGAAAGATTGTTAATCCTTGGCCTAAGTCATCAATGCATATGTGATATTTACTGTAGTACTGGATTATGTGTGAAGAAATCTTGCTTAGGACTTAGAAACATTTACTTAATAATAATAGTGAAACATTTGTTTTAAATTTCATAATTTATATTTTCTAATTTTAATACACCTTAATTAAATTAATAGAGGTCAAGTTTAAAAGCAATGAAATTAACTTTTAGGGGAAAAAAAGGAAAATTACTAACTAGACAGCTGTTTTCTACATAAACATTTCAATTCTTTATCTCTCAATATCTTATCTATTCAGAAACTATGCTATTATACCACTCTCAAGTACACTGTAGGGTTTTCTCATAGATAAGGAAGAAGACCTTGTGAAACTCTCCTTTTGATATATCAATGCCCAATTTTTGAGAGGAGAATACTATCTTATTAAAAAAAAATCAAGGAGTGATATAACAAATATAGAAAATATAGTAAACAGTGATATAACAGTTTCATTCTTCTTGTTTAACACTATAATTGTTCCATAAGTCCCCTTCCCCACTAATTTTCAAGTATTCTAATTAAACTTAGGTCTCCAAAGACTAAAAGCACTTAATACAGATTCCTATTTATTTATATAGGTATCTAAAAATATTGTGACTATTATTCCCCTTAAGGGAAGAGAAAGAGGATATTACCTGACTTTTTCCAGAAGGGAAAATCAGATTATTGAATAATCATTCTATGATTTTTCCATGATAATATGGAGGAAGCTACTGAGCATAAATAATCAAAATCTTAGCCTCCCTGATCATTTTATGACAATGGTTCCACAAAAATGAGTCAATTTATATATATTATTTTGTCTATCAAAGATAATATCCAAAGCTTTATTTGGCTATTTCAGACTATGATTTGCTTCAAGGAAATAAAAATCATATTGAAGTAGACTCCTGGTTATACTCATGGTTATAAATGAAAATAGGTACTTACCAATACTAATTTCATCATCAGTTTCAGCATCTCCAATACATTCAAACTGGAAATCTTGCAATGACTGTGAAAATTTCTGTACTGCCATGGACAGATCTGTTATTAAAAGATAAACCAATAATTGGTTAATCATATACATGATAATTCAGTATTTTCTACCTCAATATTATAGTATTTTAACATTTACTTAGAGTTCAATTAATCCTTTCTGAATTATGAATTGTATTGGACAAACTAGGCTAATATAAGCCAAAACCAACAGTCTTCACAGAAGTCTCACCCCTGTTAATTAAGATTACTTTTTTTCAAAAAAAGTTAGGTGTTAAAAATAGTAGAAATGAATAACATAACTCCCCCCGCCAAATAGCTATATTTTAATAGGAAATAACTCACTGCTAAGATGAGTCATTCCTGAATGAACTGTTCAATTGGACCAATTTGTTAGAGCAAAGTATAAAATTTTATAGAACTTAAGTAAGAATGAAAAAAGAAAGAGAGACAGTATGCAACTGAAACAATGCAATTCTGACCCATTATTGCTGATGTTAAAAAATGGATAAAGGATTCAAGAAACAACATATACATTGTTTTTGTTGTTCAGTTTCAGTATGTCTGACTCTTTATGACCTTATTTGGGGTTTTCTTGGCAAAGCCAATGACCTGGTTTGCCATTTCCTTCTCCAGCTCATTTTACAAAAGGAGAAAACTGAGGCAAACAGTGATTTTGCCAAGAGTAACACAATTAGTAAGTGTTTAAAGTCAGGTCTTCCTGACTATAGGCCCACCCTCTATCCACTGTACTACCTAGCTGCCCCTTGGTTAGATAATAATAATTTCATACAGAATTTTAACCAATCTAATCCATTTAATTCATGCTAAATAAAATAAACAACAACTCTTACAAGAAGACAAAAAGAGCCTAAATAGTCCCTTAGGTGAAGTGTCTTGCTAAACATTGAACAGGTAGAGACACAGCTGGGATGTGACAGCAAATCTCAAGTCCCCTTTCTAACTCTGATTCCACCCTTCTATTATATAAAGCAGCCTCTAAAATTTTCCCACTTCAATTCTAAGTTCCATCAGAATAGAAATGGTGTCTATCTTTGTATCTTCCAAATCATGAGGCATCCTGCCTTACTTCTTACTACAGTAGACACTAAAATACAGAATGCATAAAAGAAATGGCCTCTCCTTCCCTCTGTCTTACAGTAAGATTGTTTTTAGCACAGAGTGACCAGAATTTATTGACCCATTGAAAACAGCCTCCTTTTCCAGATTCCATGGACTACAAAAAAGAAGCAGAAAAGTCATACTTGGGCTAATAGTATTTTCTGTAAGAAAGCATAGAGTTGATGAGTATCAAAGAACTCCAACAAAGAGATGAAAATTTGTGTTTCAAATTTTAAAAGAGATCACCTAAAGGAAAAGATCCATTTTTTTTTCATCTCCCTGAAGGTGAGTTTCATGTAGCTTCTTTAAGCAAGAAGCTGGATTAAAAAGTGCTAATAATAATCTACAATAAAATACCAACTCCATGGTAAACTATGCTAAAATATCAACAAGTTTAATGTCTGGCTAGAATTTAGCTCCTAAACATTTCCCCTTTCTTCTCCCTCACACATTCCAGTTTCCAGGCAAACTGGCCTATTTACTCTTCACTAGAAAGGACATTCCATCTCCCTGCTACATGTGTTGCCACAGATTGGACCTCCCTTACCTTAATGAAATCCTTCCTTAACTTAACCTTTTAGATCCCTTAACTTCCTTCAAGTTTCTGTTTAGGCACCTGCTCCATAAAACTTTTCCAAAGTCTGTTCATTTTTACTGCCCACTATCTCCTCCAAAAAAATAATTTTATATGCAACATATTAATTATCTTAATTTATACATAGTTGGAGATGGAAGTAGGGACTCAATCAGAGTTAAATAACTTGTCCAGAGCCACACTGCTACTAAGTACATTTAAGACCAATCTGAACTCAACTTTTGCTGACTCCAGAGCTGGTGCTCTAGCTACTCTACCACCCAAATGTCCCAGAATGTAAACTTTTTAAAAATAATAGTGTTTTTTATTTTCAAAATATATACAAAGATAGTTTTCAATATTCATCCTTGCAAAACCTTGTGCTCCAAGTTTCTCCTCCCTATTCCCCTCCCCCTATGCAGCAAGCAATTCAATATATGTTAAACATGCAATTTTTCTAAACATATTTCCATATTTAGCATGCTATACAAGAAAAATTAGATCAAAAATGGAAAACATGAGAAAGAAAACAAAAAGAAAACAAAAAGGGGAAAATATTATGTTTTAAGAATGTACTTTTTAGACAGTTGTCTTTCTATGAGTTCATTGACCAGCATGTTAAGCATATGCTTTTGAATGAATAAATGAATAGAACCATACTTGTAAGGGTTAATCTATAAAAGTATTTTAACATTTCAAGGATCCATGATTTTATTGATGTATAGCTTCTTCACTTACATAAACTTCCAGCACTTGATAATCAACCTTCTGGTGAAGAAATTCTCCCAACTTAATGACACTCTGTCCTCTGTTTAAAGACTCAATCTGACTAGAAACCATTCCTGCTTGGCAGAGTTATGCTTCAGTGACATCAGCTTTGATGAGACATTGGAATGGGATTTTTAAATATGTCAAATTTTTAAATTGGCATTTACTTAATTTCCAAAATTAGAATCACCCTTAATACGAACAGGCATATAATTATCCATCCCTTTCCTCCCTCCCCATCTTGGCCACACTGAATATGTGAATAATGCACAAATAAAAATAAGCTCAAGGGAGCCTCATTGCAAAAACAAAATGTGATGACAATGAGATGACAGTCAATGAGTAAAGAATTGGACCTGGTATCAAGAATAAATTGGGTCAAATCCAACCTCAGACATTTACTAATTATGATAATTCTGGCAAGTCACATGCCTTTCTCTTTGCCTCAGTTTCTTGAAATATAAAATGGAGATAATAATAGCACTACTTCTCAGGGTTGTTGTGAGAATCAAAAAGTTCTTAGCCCAGTGCCTGGCACTATCTAAATTATTATTCCCAAGCCCTTTTCTTTTTCCAACCAATTTAGGAGAGTCATATGAGGCAATAGTGATATGTTCTTACAATGTTCCCTCACGGTTTATCAATAAAAATCTGGAAGAACCAGAAAAATGGGGGAATGGAGAGAAAATCTGGGAACAGAAAAAAATTATAAAGTGAAATATACTTTGTTTCACTTATATTAAAATCAAAAATTTCAACAAAACAACTTCAAAATATCAACAGAAACATACTGGCTAATATCAGACGCTTGAGAATACCAAAAATAAAACTAATCTCAAAGGTAATTTTAACCCAAAACATATTTTGGCCCAGCTATGTAACTTTTGGCAAGTTACAAAACTTTGCAATATCTGTTTCCTTACTTGTAAAATGAGCACAGGACCACTCTTGCCCAGCGGGGTGTGAGGCTGCAATAGCATAATCACAGGGCAATGTGTACCAAGGAACCTGCCAAAGAAAAAGTCCTCACTTCATCATTATAAGAGCCTAGAAAGCCCTCTGTCCTGTAGAACCTAAATACAGCTTCAACTAAATGGAGAAAATTTGGTAGCAAAATTCCTGTCAACTTCAGGGGTAATGTTATAGGAAAAGGATCTCCCATCTATACAACTTCTCTTCACACTCTACTCCACCCCTTTAACCCTGACCTTAAACTTATATGTATGATGAGGAAATGTAGTTTGCTTTCCTTCATCACAGAACAGGCACAAAACCAAAACAAAAAACCAACTAGGTAGCATGATAAACTGGGATTAAATGCCTTCAAATGCACTGGTACTGAGTATAACTTTGAAAAAAAAAATGTTGTCAATGATTGGGAATTAGCCATAATTGTTCTCGCAGTTTTATAGTTAATCCTATGTACCTTTTAGAGCATACCATCTGAATCTACTCTAAAGACAACAAAGAAAAAAAATATGAATTCAGGCTTGAAGATGGCAACTGCAGGAGTCTCCAAACATTGAATGTTTGGAAAAGAGTGCAAGAAAATAACATACTGATAGCAGCTGCAAAAGCCTTCGCAACGCACCACAGGGCTTAGCAACCCATGAGCAAAAGCATATATTTATCGCTCTCTTTTTTCGAAGAAGAGATGTAGGTTTGCATCCCAACTGAGGATATAGCTAAGACTGTCTTAGCAAAGCATAATCTTGCAGCCTTTAAGTCACCTAGTGAGAGAGAAGATTATATGGAAGAGAGGTTTGCCTCTCAGGTGGTTCAAATTACATTTATACTTTGGAATGACTATTCAACAGGAATCAAACAAATCTCACTCACTCTCACTCTCTGTCTCTCTGTCTCTCTCTCTCTTTTTCTTTTCCTATATCCCTACAAGATCTTCACTGCAGTTTTAAAAGATTTGAATGTTTTCTGGGCTCTTACTATTTCCTTTCTCTTTTCCTCTCTCCTCTTGGCTCTCATTTTCACAACTAAAAAGGAGTGATACTTATGGTGCATTACTAACATTAATTATGACAGGTATAATTTATAATGTTGTCATACAGGGAAACTAGTTCATACATCTAATCTTGGCTCCATCTCTGCCCAATTCAATGTGCAACTAACTGAGCAACTTACCTTGACACCTACCACTGACTGTAAGCCATACCTATAGTATGCTGCTCACTCACTCTCTATAGCAGTGGTTCTCAAACTTTTGTTTTCAGTATCTTTATCCTATTAAAAATTATTGAGGATCTCTCCAAAGCATTTTTGTTTATCTGGATAATATTTATAGACATTTACCATATTGGAAATAAAAACTATTTTGAATTTGTAGACCCTCTAAAAGGGTTTCAGAGATCCCCAGGATTCTCTAGAGTCTAGACCATATTTTGAGAACCATTGGTCTACAGAGTAACCAAGAGTCCCCTTTTTATCTTCCTGGATTTAGAAAAAAGAATTCTAAATCCTTTTAAATATAATTTTTTAAACATTAGACTACATTCCTGATTCGATAACTTAAACTTCTTTAAAAAAATATTTAGTTTTGCTGATATTTTTGGCATTTTCTTTTTTTAAAAAAAGTTATTTGTTATATAGAAAGGTTTTCTGAAAGGTGGGGCAGAAGGATAGGAGAGGAATTTGTAGTGATGTAAAAAAAAAATTATGCTACTAAAAATTTACTTTCAAAAAACACTATTCATTGAATGTTTACAATATCACAATGAATTTTTACTTTACTATTCATTACTATGATTCCTACTGAATTTCAACTAAGTAAAGAGATTTCAGGGATAGATGGACAAAAGGAACAAAAATAGAACAAGTTAGCCTTGAAGAAATTATTCTCGAGTCTGACAAGAGCAGAGATTTGGTCCTTTTATGCTTCTCCCAACCTGTCACCCCTATCCTTACTAACAATTCTGAATGTTAGAATCAAACCCTTCTCCAAGATGAAAGCTAAATAAAGACATCAGAGAAAGTACACCTGTGTAAGCTGCTAACAACTATACTCTGGAAGCTCAGTTCTTCCTTACTTAGGGGAAAGAGACCATAATAATAGAGAGATTTTCCCTGTGGAGCCACAGGCCCTCACAGCTTTCTGCCAAGCACATAGCAGCACCCAGAGTCTATACCAGTTTTTCTATTTACATGGCCCAAAAGTTTGTAAAGCTTTTATGTCTATGTTCATACCGGTCCGTGGAAGAAACCATAGCATGTCTGAAAAACTAAGCCATTAGTATTTTATATGAGATAGTTAAGCTGCAGTAGTGATCCACCAATCCCAAGAAGCAACACTAGAGTTTCACTTTATCTGAGCATCCAGGACATATTTATGCAGATTGACTGGTTGTACTTGTTTATCTATCGAGAGTAATTTGTTTTTATTCCTAACTCAGTAAAATGAATTTCATTGATACTTATGACAGGCGGGGCCCTCTTCATAAGCCTTGGAGAAATTCATGTTAAGTGTTACAACCTATTCCTTGTTGACTCCTACCTTTGATGATAACACTCTCCTACAATCATCTGCCATTAAAAATTTTATCACCTCCAGTCCTTATACAGTGGCTGCCTAATGAGTGACTAAGTGACAAGATTTGTGATACTTGGAATTAAGTTCATGTAAGCAAGGATGCAGAGAAATAGCAGCAAAATTAGTAAGCAAAAACATTCTAAGGAAGGGAATGACAAGGAGCCTTTGAGAGTCAAAAGACCTGAATTCATACCCAAGGTCTCTATGCCCTGTAGGATAGACAAATCATTTACTTCCCTGTATCTCATATTCTTCATCTGTAAAAGAGAAATAATAATGACATCTGCGAAATAGAAATGAGAGCAAAAAGCTGGGCTCTTCCAACCCATTACCCCACAGTGGAGTTAGGAAGACTCATCTTCCTGAGTTCAAATCCAGCCTCAGACATTTACTAGCTGTGTGAATCTGGGCAAGTCACTTATCCTGTTAGTCTCAGTTTACTCCTCTGTAAAATGAGCTAGAGAAGGAAATAACCAATCTCTCCAGGATCTTTGCCAGAAAAACCCCAAATGGGGTCAACGCAGGACTTAAATCTCAAAGTCTTGTAACTCTTAGCCTTCCACTCCTTCTAATTATACTGCAAATAAAATGTCAAGTGATATTATACAGCTATGGATGATGAAGATGCAATACCCAAAATAACAATCAAGAGAACATGTATAGTTTTAATGAAATATTTCAAGCCAAATATAAATGATGATGCATCCTAAGCTGTACAGGTGGAACCAATAACCTAATAATGGGTTTTGAAGTGTACAATTATCCCTCAATCTATGGAAAATAATAGTAATAACAGCTGCAATATCACTTATATTTGGATAGCACTTTAAGGTTTGCAAAGTCCTTGTCCTATGGCTCTGACCACTGGCTACCTAGGTGACTATACTAGTTTTCCTACAAAGCTAAATTCTGCATATTAAACCCAAATTTTTATTAATTTCCCTTATATAATAAAAGAGTTGTTACTATGAAATAAAATTGCCCAATATATTAAAATCATCTGAGGAATAATAAAGATACAGAATAATCAATAATAATCTGAAATACACAAACAAGAAGGATAAAAAAGAAAATCAATGAGAGAGTGAACAAATTTTAAATAGGCCAAAAACACAATAGAATTTAAGTCCAAATAACTATGAAGTAGAATAAGGAAGGCTAAGAGACATGCTTTTGCAGCAGAAGGAATTTGGTTCATGGAAAGCTAGTTCCCCAAATAGAAGCCAGCCAGATCTATTTCTTCTCCTGAATTCTAGGTCAAACTCAAAGAACATATGCCAAATATGCTCCAACAGCATTATTATAATGCTCTATTCCCATATACATAATAGTAAAACCATCCTATTTGAATAATATCCCTGTACATGACATACTACACGAGGAAGCAATAATGACACTTAGGAAGATGAATTTAGGCATATGAGGTAGGCTTGATTAACTGAACACAAGAAAAATCTATGATGGAAGCAACATAATTTTAATGGCAACAGGAATTCTCTCTGTTTTATCTATCATAGTTTAGGTAAAAGGAGAGGATAACTCTCAACTTGACATTACACTTATGTTTTTTAATCACATAATCTGCTAAATTATGAACTCCTTGAGGCCAGAGGCAGTGTCTTATTCATCCTTGTATTTATTCAAGTGCCCAACATAATACTGTACATAAATAAGTTATATTTAGCACCACCCCCAGCTAGTAATTTAATGAATAAATGCACAGAGCTAATAAAATACAAATATATCTTAACATAAACAAAAACTACTGAAAATCTTGCAGTACTCAGCATTCACAAAATTTTAACTATATAGCTTTACTTAAGTTTGTTTTTAAAAAGTTATACAGAATAATGTGTCAAAAATATCAAATTAGTTTTAATTTTAACTGTCAAAGTTGCTGATCTGCCTCTTTTAGAGAAGTATTCCTTAAAGGCACCAATAAAATCACATATCCACCTATTTTCACCTTCTCCATTCAGTAGTTATTTTTTCCTTAAAGGGCTAAAATGTCAGAACATTGGATAATTAAGGATAAAAACTGTATAACACAGGGCATAAAGCACCAAGTTAAAGTCAAGAAGATCTAGTTTCAAATTGTAGCTCAGATACTTTTTAAGTGTATAAGCCTGGGCAAATCATTTAAACTCAGTGCTTGAGCATTCTCATCTAAGCTAGGTAGCTTGTACTTTTAAAATGCTTCTAAAATGCCTTCTAACCTTAAATTTATGATCCTATGGTCCTATGAACAGGAAGGGAAAATTAAAAGAATATCTATAATTCATCTTGATGATTTGACAATACATCTTTATAATATGCATAACGATAGGAAATTAGGCTTTTCAGTACCAGTGTCAAATTCTCTGTTGTAGAGAATGTTCTTCAGTCAAAAAAAGAAAAAAAAAGAATAAGCATGAAAACTAAAATTTTATTTGATAAAATTTTTCACAGGGAATGTCTTGCAAATAGAAAATGAATCTGACAAGTGGAGATACTTTCTATAAAGACAGCCTTTCTATTTCAGTGGTGAAGAACCTCATCTCTTTAATGCTATTAGACAGATACCAACTGATCCCAGGTCCATTACTGTCTTATCTTTTGCCCATGAAAAAGGGTGGTGACCTTCACAGGCTAAAAGAGATAAAGATAAAGATAAAACACAAGGCTGTTCTCTAGTCTAACCCTTCCCACCTTATCTTTAGGTCATTTTAAAACTGGCAAAGTGATCTAGAAAGAAAGCCTTCAACAAACACCTCTATTCTCTACTAGATGCTGTACAAAAGCATTAAATAATTTCAACATAAGCATTAAATGTTCAATTTACATGTAACATGCTACACATTTTCAGACTTTTTCAATGTATTGATCAGTTACTGTAAATTTTTCTTTTACTTATCTAAATATTCTTTGCCATACAGAATGACTCTTTAGTAAGGAGATATGGGGCATAAGAGTATATATAATGTAAGAAACAGAAAATATCAAAAACATATTTTTAAATTCCCTTGCATATCTATTTTAAAAAGATATTTAAATTAGAAGGGACTTCAGTGAAAACAAAATCTTTAAGTGTCTTCAACAATCTTTAGTCCTATAAATGATATATAAATGTAGCTAGCTAAGAAGTTCTAAAAAAGCTTTACTTGACGATAATAAAACTGTGGGGAAAAAATTGTCTATATTTTATCCAAAATTTCTAAGAAGTGATAAATTCCACAAATACACACACACATAGACTTCACTGTTGCAATAGCATAATTTAAAATAGGAAGTTAGAAGAATGAAAATTGGCCCATCTTCCTACCCTGGGGAAATAAATTTTTGAATAGCATAATAATGCAATAAACCACTGTATTTCTTGCTTCTCTTCTGACCAGCTTAACCCTTCTTTCAATGGCTCTTTTGAGAATCTCCTTTTTAATGCTTAATAATTCCTCTCTCTTCTCTAAGTGACAAATACATAGTCATTTTGGTTAAACAAGAACCCTAGTTCTCTTAGAAAATTTTTTTGTTTCATTTTTTCAGCTAAGTCAGCAGCCATTTATTAGTTATCATCTACAAAGTACTACAAGATAGGGATACAAAAAAAAAAGCCAAAACATTGGTTCTTGCCCTCAAGAAATTTGCAATCTAATGGAATATTTATTAAACCCATACTTTAGACATGGTGCTGTGATAAAAAGAACACAATTTATTTAAAACTAGTCTTTTCCTTCTCAAAATTAAAAAAAAAAAAATGACAAGTTAAGTGTAACATCAAGTAGACAATGCCAACACGTAATTAGAATGCAAACATAAAATGCTTAAAGAGTTTAGAGGAGAAAGATTTGCTTTAGCTTATTGTTGGAATCCTTACTAACTGCTAACTAATTAGAGTTGATCTAATCTTACAAGAAGATGTTTTGGGCAGAACCTGAAACAAGGTACTAAGTAGAACTAAGTTCAATGAGTTCACACCTCCCTTGAAGCTCGTTGGGCCAGAGAGCACTATGGGAGAAAACCCATAATCCCTCTCTCTCGTATCCCACAATTCCTCCCTCTTGGATAAAAGAAACAGACAGAAGCTCTCGGTCAGATTTCAGTAGAGTTACGCCAGAAGCCTTCTCTCCGAGGCAAGGCAGAATATTTTCCACTTGGCTGGCTGGTGGCAGAAGTGTTCTTGAGAGAGTGAAGAAGCTACAAGTCGAGATTCACCGGAATGAATGAAGATTGGAGCTGGCTGGAGGCTGAAGAAATCAGAGGCAGAGACTGAAGGACCAGACCTTTGGAAAAAAGACATTTGGAGAGAGCTCTTGGAACAAGCAGAGAGATAGGCCTCTAAGCTAACCGGCTAATATTGGAAATAATAAAAGATCTGAACTTTTAATCACCTGGCTGCGTTTTAAGAAGGAAAAAGCTCACAACAATTTGGCGCCCTGAACGTGGGACAAACAGACCCCTCAGTGGATTTCAGTGAAAAGCTCTGATCCTGATTCAAGTGGAAAAGCCTCTGATCCTGATCCAGTGGAAAAGACTTCACCCAGAAATTAGGGTGATGCAACAAAGAAATTTTTTTAGAAGAGTTAAAGTAGAATTTCAGCCCTCCCTTCCCTTCCCTGACCAACCTCCCATCCCTTCCCTTCCCTTCCCTGACCTATCCCTTCCCTTCCCTTCCCTTCCATTACCCATCCCCCCCTTCCCTTCCCTGACCCAACCCTTCCCATCGCTACCCTTCCATTCCCTTCCCTACACATCCCATCCCTTTCCTTCCCTTCCCTGATCCATCCCTTCCCTCCCTTCCCTTCCCTTACCCACCCTGACCCCTCCTTCCCTTCCCTGACCCAACCCTTCCATCCCTTCCCTTCCATTCCCTTCCCTGACAATCCAACCTTTCCCTTCCCTTCCCTTACCTTTTCTTTTCCTTCCCTCTATTAAAAATCGCAATTCCCTTTTTCCTTCCCATCCCATCCCTTCCCTTCCCTTCCCTTCCCTTCCCTTCCCTTCCCTTCCCTCCCTTCCCTTCCCTTCCTTCCCTTCCCTTCCTTCCCTTCCCTGACCCATCCCTTCCTTCCCTTCCCTTCCGTGACCCATCC